>NW_016173963.1:0-11402 GCF_001687245.7 Rhagoletis zephyria
TCAAAAAAATCACCCGTTATAATGCGGGTCACTCTTGTTAATTTGCGGTTAGTCATACATATCTACAAGTGTAGCGAGCTTTCTTTTATTTTGTCTTTGCAAAATAGCAAATAAAGTGTAAATGAAATAAATAATGAACCGTAAACTTTTACTGCAATTTTCTATCGCTTCATGGGAAAATCTATGCAAGCCCACGATGCACAGTGCCGCCTAAGTGGGCAAAAATCGAAAAATTCGTAATCTGCAATGTGAACGTGATAGGTATTTTTGTAAAGGTAATTTATCCACTAAAAAAAATTTTACGAAAATTTCCCTATAAAAGTCAACAAATTTTATACCAAGCATTTTAGCATAGCTTAGCTCTTCACGGAAATAAATGTCAAAAATATATTCTTAGAAATAAAATGTTGTTTTGACGTTTTTAATTTCCATATACATATATAGTAGAGAACTATAAGAATAGAAATACTAAAAAAAAAAAATTAAACACAGGGTGTCCTTTTTTTATAAACATTAAAAAATGGTCTCTTTTTATGTAATAATTAAAAAATATACATATGTATAAATAGCTTTTTTTATTACTTTATTTAATAGTACGGTTTTCTTAGCTTCCAAAATAGAAAATAAGATGCTATAAAATTTTTGCACTTTTTGAAACAATGCGTTTTTGCTAATGAATAAATCATCTTTTTATTTCTTGTCAGTGCCAACAGATACGCACGAATAGTGAGAATTTCAAAAACGAGGGGTCAGATTAAAAAGTTTGATCTATAAACGGAAAATAGAGTTTTTTTAGAGTTGCCACCTGTTAAAAAATAAGATTCAAATTATTTAATAAGTTAAATGTACTATTAAAAGATCGGTATTAAATAAAATGCGTATGAAAAGGTTTTATTTCTTAACTACACGCAGAAGGGTTGCCACCTGTTTAAAAAATTTAATTCCATTTGAATTAAGGGAATTCGGTAATTGAAATTCTTAGGTATCGCCATATGGGAGTCAGAGGTTTAAGAAGGTTACAGCTTACAAATATCTGAGGAGGCTTGCCACCTGTTTGTAAAATCAAATTAAATTAAAATAATATTTGTGTCAAACGAATGGTGTACGACATCGTATTGGTTGTGTTCTTACATTATATGTATATATGTGACCTGGTCTACGAAAAGGGAGCTTACGTGCGAAAACTAGTTTTCTGTGAAAAAGCTGTTAAAAGTAAGCAACTCGTTTCGTTTACTCGTTTTTACTCTTCTTTCTCTACATTTTTAGTACACTTCTAAGCAAGTTAGGATTTTCTGCTTTTCACCACGTGAAAAAGCATTTCATCTTCCATCCGAATCAACCAAAAAGTGAAAATTGATTTTTTGACACCTAAGCCCCCATGGAATCCATCCATCCATGGAAAAATGGATTCGAAAAACTGACTTCAGATTCCTAATAACCAACCCCAGGAACCCCTTGGTAACAAGTTCCAACCCATGACAATGCGTAAATTTTTCAGTATCAACGTTTTAATTTTACGAGCGTCTTTTCGAGAGCATATTTTCGGCAACTAGGCCAATTCGAACTATCCAAGACAGGTGTGTAATTAAGGGAAAGTTCCCTAATAATACCACAGTAATTATATGTAAAAACCACATTCTTAGCTGCATTTTTACATGTCAAGAAAATACAAAATTGAAAATATCAGCGTTTTTATAAAAAAACGACCAGCGCGACTTCTAAAAAAACTTTTTTTTTAAATAAAAAATACGTGAATTTTATCACAAATAATATTCTGATGTAGTGTTTATGAATTTCCAAAAAGAGTGTTTTTACTCTACTGTACATACATACATGATATGTATATTCATTAAAAATTTTCTCCACATGTCTTTTGTCAGAAGAAGCTTTAGAAGCAAATCACAAGCATATGACAAAAGCGCATTTGTCTCATACCAGGAAAGTGTCCCGGCAGTATTCAAGTAATGATTTACTACATTATTTACTACTTTCTTCAGATCCTTTAATAGTATCAAAAGGGAAGCCAATTTTAAATAAATACGCATCATACAATATTGATGATTTAAAAAATAATAATTTTGCCTGATAGTTCGGAGAGTGAAAGTTTAGCTAGCATGGAATGTAATTAATAGCTTGAAATCAAGAATAGTTTTAGTGATTTTTGAATGCGACTTTCTTACTCAGAATCTTTAAATGTACTGAAATTCGCTAATACTTTCACATAACTCAGCGTTTTTAATATTTTCTGTATTAATTCTTTTTATAAATCATATACTTTAACAATTTAACGCAATTAAACCATATTTGCTGTCGAAAAATTTAATATTAAGAAAATAGGCTGTATTGACTGTTCTGACAATTTATTTTATCCTCCTATTCGGCTTTGTTTACTTTTACTTGCGATATGATGAATGCGCAATCTTGAATTCTATCATTCTTGACGCAAGCCACATAAATTTGAGCAATGTGTTCTTACTGAAATCAAAACTCCAAGATATTTGTTTCAGCACTAAAGAATCTGATTGACAATTCGTCATAAGTATTTGTAAGTGGTATTTATCATTCCACTTTTCTTTGTTAATAAAGATAAAGAGATAATAAACTGACTTATGACTCATACATTAATCAATTTTGAATCTGTTGAGCAAAGCATTATCTGACACTTACTTTATAGAAATAATTCAATGAAATGTTGGCCGCAGACAAAATAAACCGTACATTAAGTGCTACCGTACCATTATAACGAACTTTTTGTTTTCTGAAATTGAAGCTTGTGATGTTGGCTTCAGCAAGTTATCGTGTGATATCACATCTCTGAAATTTTGTCTTAGGGATTACATATGTGAAGGCAGAAGTCTTCGTCGATAAGCCAGCTATGATTAAACTTTACTCGCGTAAGTCGCCCTATACATCTGCAGAGTTGGTCATTGCATTTCGCAAATTAAACAGAATTATATATATTATGTATGTATGACTCAGATATTTCTTATCATGTTTGATGAAGACTTTTTTGTTTCACATTTCTTTTTAAATTTTTTAGATTCACTACAAAATCTTGAAATGTGGAGGGGTTCATTTGTAAGAAATTAATATCTAGTGGATGGAATAAACTGAGAGTTGCATTTTAATCTCAGGTAATGAAAGTCGATTAATTTAGTTTCCAATAAAAATGCGTAAAAAAGTTGTCAGTGCTTGAAAAGGTATACACTAAGGGCGAGCAAGCGTAAGACTAAAAGAGCCTCTGGTAAATTCTGCGTATCTCGGAGGATAGGACGCATGAACGATTCGTCTGTAGACGTCATCGTATCTCCTCGCAATTTTGTAACTCTATCTTCGTCTTGCTTTACGAGGATTACTTTGAACTCCTCTCGGTTACATTTAAACCGGCTAGAAAGTTGTTGCCAGAATAATTTTTGAAGCATTCTTCTGCAGAAGAATCGTAGACGTAGATAATAATATCGTAAATAGGGATGTTTCGATGCAAGTAAATACGTGATACTTTTATTTCGATTTTTTTTTTTTACTCGAAACGTTGGTTCGGTACCTACTTGGATGAACTCTTTGCACTGTGAATGAACCTCCCTAAACAGGACACATTTCTGATCTTTAAGCCCAATTCATATCGGGAAAATGTATACACATTGCATGTAATAATATACATATATACATACATATGTATACTAATCACTTATGAGCGGTTTGACAAAAGAGGTGAAAGAAAACGGCAAACCAAATCGAGTTCTTTTTTTTGATAGTGGCTATATATAGTACATACATATCTGTATGTATTGCTCCGCTATAGTATGTAGTTCGAGATAAGGCCGAACTGCGTTTTCTTGGCGATTCTGACGAAATTCTGGGACGGATTTCCGCTATTCTTTGACAACTTAGAAACCGGTTTGCGATCAGTACAAAAGGAATGATAGCGGAAAACGCATCCATTGAATAAATTTAAAACTTTAAAGTCATATGTACTATCATTGAACAAACAATTTGTATTAGTATCAGCTCTCATTAGATCCGCCCAAAAGATTTTAGGGTTAATTTTATTATTGGAATTTGCGTAGAAGGCTAAAGTTTTTTTTTTTTTTTATAAATCACACTGATATTTCTCTGCTCAGCACTACATAAGGAATTTGTAATAAAAATGCAAATAAATCCGAATAGCAACCGTAAACAATTACTCATATCGAACTTATCTATATAAGAAACAACAAAAGCAGCAAAACAGCTTAGCAAATCAAAAAAAAATGCAGTACATGCTTATTGTAAATATTTGGAACTAGGGCGTCTTAAGCTTTTGGTAGGGATGTTGCGGCTTCCGCGGATGCGAATGCGAACGAAACGTTGATAACGAACGATTTACGCATGGTCATGGGTTGCAACTTCTTACCAGGGGGTTTATGGGGTTGCTAATTAGGAATCTGAAGTCAGTCTTTCAAAATTCAAAATGGCGGATCCAAAATGGCGATCCATTTTTTTTTTTAATAATTTGATTTGTTCGAAAACCAGCACTCGAGGATCACCGATTACGAATATGAAACCAGCACTCGAGGGTTTTTGGGGTCGCCGATTACGAATATGAATCAGTTTTTTTAAATTCAAAATGGCGGATCCAATATGGCGATCAAATTAAAAAAAAAAATACTAAAATTAAAACGTTGATACTGAACGATTTAAACATTGGCAAGGGTTGAAACTTGTTTCCAGCGGGTTTCTGGGGTTGCTGATTACGAATCTGATGTCAGATTTTCAAAACCCATGACAACGAGTCAATCGTTCAGTATCAACGTTTTAATTTACTAGTGTCGTTTCGAGAGTATATTTTCGGGAACTAAGCCCATTCTAACTGCCCAACACAGGTGTATAATTAAGGGAATGTTCCCTAATAATACCACAGTAATTATATGTAAAAACCACATTATTAGCTGCATTTTAACATGTCACGAAAATAAAAAAATTGAGAACATCATTGTTTTTATAAAACAGAGACCAGCGCAACCTCTTAAAAATACTTTTTTTCAAACTAAAAAAATACGTGTCTCTTTTTTTAACACAAATAACAATATTCTGATGTAGCATTTATGAATTTCCAAAAAGAGGGTTTTTATGTATGTACATACATATGAATGCATAATACGCGAAACCCTTTTCGTCATATCAGATCTGTACCGTTCGCTCATTTTACAAACTGAGGTATCAAATTAAAGGGCTTGGCCTGTGGATCCGCAATAGCTTCTTATTTTGTCAAAAAGAGTTGGCACCTGATAAAAAAATTAAATTAAGATTATTTTTAAGTTAAATCAATTATTACACTGTGAGTATCGATCGAAATGGTTTTAAAAGGGCTTTATTTCTAAATTATATGTAGAAGGGTTGCCACTTGTTTCAAAAAGCAAGTTCGGCATAAATAAAGGCAGAAAATTGAAATGTATCTCCTGATATGGACGTCAGACGAAAGAGGTTGGGGTTAAAAAATTAATTGTACAGGATTGCTGTCACTTTGAAAAGTCGCATTAAATTAAATTGTATGAAATATTAAAATATTGGCGTCAAACAAAGGAGTATTAAGAAATATTTATTTTAGTTTAAGCATTTAAAATATTAAAGATGAAAACCATCTGTGTAAAAAGTTCAACTCAAATTATTTAACAAGTCAAATGAATTCTTAAAGTATTGACGGGTTGCCATATGTTTTAGAAATTAAATTCAACTTGTATTAAGATAGACAATTTAAATATGTATCTCAATATGTGTGTCAGTCGAAAAAGGTTTAACAAGGTATTGGTTTTAAAATATTATGAATTGGGGTACCACCTGTTTCAAAATTTTAATTTAATTAAAGGAATGCATAAGTTAGATGAAATATTAAAATATGACGTGAATCTGAGGTGGTAATTTATCCTTATTTTGAATATTTAGCATATTGAAGAGGGTTGCCATCTGTTTCAAAAGGTAAACTCAAATTATTTAATAATTTTTCAATTATTATTACAAATATAATAAGTGAAAGCAATTACTACAAATTTGGGTATTAAAAAAATCAAATTTAACTTAATTATTTCGGCTTGTGAAATATTTAGGTATTACATTGACAGACGCAAGAGATTGGTTTATTTCTGAACTACATATATTTAGGAATATTTCATGTACCGTTTTTAACTTGAATATGATCTTAATAATATCACGAATGCTACGTTTAAGTTTAGTGGCTGTGCCTCTGATACAGCCTGCAAGTCAAGACGAAGGCGCTGGACTATTCCTTTTATTCACTTCGAGTTGTCGCAGTATTCGCCACACTGTTCTCCACCTAATGCTGATCGTCCCGATCAGACATACTTGTTGCTCCAAACGCTGAAAGTCTTTCCTTCATCTTGGCTGACAGTCTGCCAGCAGTCTGGATTCGAGACACTGCGCAAATCTGCCGTTTAACAATCGTATAAGGACCCTTCCAGTTACGTCGTTGTGTTGGAGGTGAAGCGTATCTTCCGCTGAGGTTTGTAGATCAACACCAAATCGTCTTTTTGGAAATCTCTCGGCTCGATGCGTTACTGGACATAGCTTCCGGCTTATCTCCGGGAGTGCACCATCTCACATGGCCGTGCTTCTGCCGGCCAGTGGTGGTGACCAAACCATGTCTCTTCTCATGGGTACCCTTTTCGCTGGATTTACGCCGCTTCCTCTGGCTATGACTACCGGGCCTCGATCCTCGAGCTGCACTGCGTTTAGCACATCTTGCTAATTCCGGGTCCCCACGCTGAAAGTTGCCTAGTGTTTCCGCATCTCGCTCTTCCGCCGACGTCAACTTCATTGACCGGATATACATAATTTCACCCATGGCCTAAGTCTTTAATGCTTGCCTTTGTAAAATTAGGGTTAGTGTAGAGCCAATGCTGCTAAAAGTAATACTTTCTTTGATAAGTGATAATACATAGCTGCATAATTTTTAAGCCACACATTTACCAAGAACCGTTGAAAACCCCCTGAAAAGAATATGAACGTTTTTGGAGCTAATTTGTGAAAAAAATGTTCAAAGCTCTATTCACCTTGGGCAAAAAATTTCGAAATAGCAATGCGTAGATTCTCTCAAAGATTTGGCCTTTTGCGAAGGCTTTTCATCAATAGTCTTTGCGAATCGGCGCGAGTGTCTTTGAAACTAAGCCATGGTTACGCTGCAGGAGATGAAATGTAATCCAAATTGAGGCTACTATTTTCTTGCTCCGTTTTCACTATTTATCACCATTAAAATGGGGTATTTATACGGCGACCATATTAGGCAACGTAAAATAAAAGACATTTTTTTCAAAATGATTTGGGAATACGTACATACAACTTGTATGATAGAAGTATCNAAACTAAGCCATGGTTACGCTGCAGGAGATGAAATGTAATCCAAATTGAGGCTACTATTTTCTTGCTCCGTTTTCACTATTTATCACCATTAAAATGGGGTATTTATACGGCGACCATATTAGGCAACGTAAAATAAAAGACATTTTTTTCAAAATGATTTGGGAATACGTACATACAACTTGTATGATAGAAGTATCATAATTTAAATCAAATATTTACCAGTTAATTAATAATATAATATAATAATAATTACCAAAGATCAACAGCACCAACTTTTTGCAACGTGATTGACAACCGAAAAAGGCTTTTCTTTTTTCGAACATCCAGTCAGCCAAACTTCAAACAACTCGCCTTTTGTAATAGCCTAGTAACCCAGAAAAAAAGAGTTTTTATTGAAAACGGCAAAAAACGGCGGTTTAAGTAAAAAATCAACTTCTAATTTATGTAATTCCATTTCCTAAATCCCAAATCAGAAAATGTTTGAGGTTATGCAACGAAGTCGAACACCTACAATCGACCCCCCTGCCCCCTAAAAAGGAAAAATGGTTTCTTGGCGCTCGTTTGAAATAGTTTCACCATCTTAGCTCTTTTTTCTACGCTTGACATTTTTTCCGGATTTGGTTCAGACCATTAATTTTTGGCTACATCTGTGGTCCTGAAAAAAGATAAACTATAGAAAATTACCACTTATTTTTATTTTATTTTTTTATTTTCGTGGGCAGGGGGTTGCAAATGCCTATTGCATCATCAAAGCTGCAGCATTGGTATGTCCGGAGACTAAAACACTACCCCCGAGTTGGAAGCATCGTCCATCCCGGGACCGCGTCAGCATTCCTTAACATAAATATACTACTTTTATAGGTCCCGCTCCTTGTCCCTCTTATGAATGGCCTTCAAATGGGTTGCCAAAGACGATGTAGGCCACATGTTCTCTTTTCCGCATTAGAAATTTAAAAAACGAAATTCCACACCTAGCTACGCTTACGAAAACGCATTTTGAATAGAAGCAATATTTTTGTTTCGAAGTGAGAAAAAAGTTTTATTCAAAAGTAGTAACAGTTAGTCGATTGTACGAATTGGCGGAGATGATGAGACGATCGAATACTTGCTATTTGATTTTTAGTCAATGCAAAAGTTGCTACTCGACTATTCTAATCATCGGCCGCTAAAAAGAGCTCTAGTATGAATATACCTATATATGTATGTATGTGCGAAAGTGTCAATGTAATCAGATAAATAGCAATGGCACTTTATGTACATACGTACGTATGTATTTAGTAAATAGATAAATACCATCACCGATGAAAATGATTCACGTGTCAATGGGCCAATAATTGCCAGCACAAATATTTATAAAAAAAAATCAAAAATAGAGAACTGGAAAAGTACCCGTGAATATGTACGTCTAGGCGCATGGTATATCTACTGAGTGTAACTTCAATTTTGCACGCTTTGATAATAGGGGTATTCACTATCCGGTGCATACTGTCTAACATGATGCATAAATAGCATTATTGGCTAATATTTGTTTGAACACATGAAACAACAACAATCATGCTTTTTATGCTATCTATGCACCAAGCTACACGGTATGCACCGGATCCCTAATGTGTTGTTCGCTGCACATTTTTATACCTGACCATGCAGGGTGAGAAATTCACACTGTGAATTTGGTTTCAGGAAGAGACATTTAGGGCCGTTTGCACCATGTCTAGTTAATTCTAACTCCCAGTTAAACATCTTTATCGACGTTATCGACACCCATCATATAACATGTGATCGATAAAGCAGTTAACGTGCTTAACTGAAGGATGTACCTCCAGTTAGCGTTAACTAGACATGGTGCAAACGGCCCTTACAAGTAAACATATGCATACATACATATTCATATAGAAGATATCCAAAAAGTACCACAAAAAACTTAAGAATAAGATAATACAATTTTATGTTATAAAAAGACCACATTTTTTTAAAAGTTGTTATTTTTTCAAAAATTAAAAAATACCTTAATATTTTTAATTAAGTGAAAGAAATATCAAAACTTCAAGAATGATGAAAGGAAATCTACCTTTTCCTTAATTTTGTCGTGGTACTTATTGGACACCCTGTATATTTATGTATGTAGTATTTGCAGGTAAAAATGTATGTACTAGAGATGTCAGATCGAAATGAAAAATAATCGATTTTTGAATCGATTCGGACCGAAATGAAAATAATCGATGCAAGGAAGAAATTGTTAAAAAATAAATGGACTCCCCAAGATCGATTCACATATTTTACTTAATTTTTATAAAGAAATAAAACACAGCGATCTTACCAACACTGAAATGACAAACATTTATTTTAATTAACTGCTAAAACTTACATTGTACGGCTTTAATGTCTACACATATCCAAAAGCTATCATGTATGTAGTTAACCATAAGTAAATATTTAATAAAAATGTAAGATCAGGTTTTTGTTTATTAAGCCAACGATATGAGAATTTACTAGAAAAATTCTTAACCCTACTTAAGGAAACGGTACATTTTTATTGAGATTTTGAAAATTGTATTATACAAACACTGGCCCAATAAAGCTTATGTTAACATATTTTTTTGCAATACGGACAATTTTTGATTTTTTTTTTTTTGTTTTTGCTAACTCTAAATCTCACTCCTTCATTACCTTTTAGAAAAACATTTAAGAATGCAGTTTTGTAGGCTACTGAATTTTAGTTTAATAGAGTTCAATTTTGATTTCTGGCAATTTTTCCACTGAGGATGTCGCTCTTTTCCTTTGCTTTCTCAAGTGTGAAAGGTGGGAGTTGCCAAGCCTGCATTTTTTGTACTAGCCTCAAATTCAACTTTCTTGCAGATCAATATGCGTCAATTGATGCAAAATCGAATGTCGATTAGCAAATTTTTTGGATCGACTCACGGATCGTATCGGAACTAAGAAATTGACAAAAAATCTAAATTGCTCGATTAATCGATTTAAAAACGGCATCTCTAGTATGTACATTTTATTTTATTATTATGTACATAATAATGAATGTATGTACATATGTAGTTTGTTTTTGACTTTCAAATTTGTTCATTTGTTTTATTTCCGGCTTACTTTTTATTTGCATATGTAGGTATTTTTGAAGTACGTAAACAAAACTCATTTTCTAATCAGCGTTTGCTACTGAAACTCAAGAATATAGCAATCAGTTAATTTTCTAAATTATTGTTCGGCCTGTGAAGTGTGTACTTACGCGAGCGGTAAGGGCCTTGAAGAATTTTTAAACAATTTGAAGTATATTTAGTACGAGTAGGTACATCATACTCACGTGCATAATTTTGTAAGTTTTTACTTTTACAATGTGTGGAAATGTACATATATATCAGCGAGCAAATTCTTGAGACTATTGATTTTAAAGAAAACAAAAAATTTGAATTGTTTATACCTACGGTGACCATAAATATGGATTCAAATTGAAGGACAATTTTTCAAAAATATGCCTACATATATTAGCGTAGTATAAAAATATCAAAAGAGTATTTATGATTCTAATTTATTAATACATTTTAAACTTTAAAAATTAATCACGTTTTTTCATCGATATTAATCTTTTTTTACATGAATATTTATAAAAGTATAGTAAAACATATTATAACTACAATAGCTTACACGAAAAGTGAAAATCTTTAAAATATTATTTTATAGGCAAATTTTGAGTCGTTCAGAACGAAAACAATACAATTTTTTTTTGTTTTTTTGGTACTTTTCGCAGTTATTTGTCCAAAATCGACGTCATGAATCGACGTAGACGACGAGTTACAAAGTGCCCTTTTCAAAAATATATAATTTGTGCAGATTGCGCTCCATAGCATCTACATTTCTAATCCGGTTTTCATTATCTTTGGCTCAAAATTTATTGTAGTGATATATCTTCTTTATCGAACTTTTAAAATAATGAAAAAAAATATTCAAATGAAACTGCGTATTTGATTGAAAATCTAACTTTTTTCGACTTTGACGACAAAATGCAAATGGTAATGATAATTTTCATTGAAGTCGCCACA
>NW_016173964.1:0-11402 GCF_001687245.7 Rhagoletis zephyria
ACAAAATTCATTTAACTAATATGCAACATGTGCTCTTTGGTAGCTAGCTAGCGAATGCTATTGCCATTTTGCCGTAGAGGCTTCAATTTTAGTGGTCGGCAATAAAAGCTGCAAAAGCATTACCAAGCCACACTCAGATACGCATTCCCAAAGTCTTTATGCGTTCGCTAGCAATAGCATTTTATTGATTTTGATTTTTGCTTTAAGTGAATTCGGCGTCAGCTTCTCTGCATACATATAAAACAACAAACATGCATACCATGTACATACGGTGTGACCATCCGTCCCTTATTTTAAAGGACAGTCCCTTAAATTAACCTTCTGTCCTTTAAAATTTTTGTCAAATTAAAGGACGCTATTAGTCCCGAGCTGTCCTTTAAATAAGCTTTGGATTTTGCAGAGGTCAATTTTTAAACAGAGAATAGGAAAAAAATAAAAATGAAAACCTTCGCCAGTTTGTTCCGATTTGCACGCCGAGTTTCCAGCCCCATTGTAAAAGACCCGCTGGCTTCGTCGTGTGGTATGAATTATGATGAACGTATTTTGGCAGCATAGGATGGCGAAGTCCTTGATAAGGATTTGGTTTGATTTCTCATTTTCCAGCGCCTTTCGATAAGGGTAACTTGTACAAAATATTAATATAATTAACTGATAAATATTTGATCTAAATTACGATCATAAAAGTTGCATGTACGTATTCCCACATCATTTTGAAAAAATATTTGCTTTATTTTACGTAGGTTTAGATGGTCACCGTACATATTTATACATATCTCAAACACACAATTACCACTTTAAAATGCTCATAATCACATTCGACACGTGTTCAGTTGGTGTTTAAGTATGCGTAAATGCAAATTTGCCTGTGTTTGAATTTCTGCATCCTTGGTGCATCTTTGGCTATCAGCTACGGCTTCAAAGGCGTTAAGCACTTTTTATTTGAACGCTTAATGAGCCACATTGCTCCTTTCGATGCCGGTTTCTGAGTATTTTTACTGCATATCCAAACGTATGTACATTATCGTGGTTCACAAAAAAAAAATTAAGTCGGAATTGTAATGCTCTAAGCCCCAGGATTGTTCCATACTGAAGAAATATATACTCTTGTTTTTTGTTTTTTTTTTTTTTATCGAAAAACATATAGAGGTGGATCAAATCGGATATTTAGGTATCAATTTAAAGAGAAAAGTCTGTAGAATTAAAACGGATTAAATTTTTTGGTGCATAAGGACGATTAGGTATTGGAATGTTCTTTAAAAATTGTATCCTTAAATATACTTGAAATTTCGCAATACTTTTTTTTTAATTACATGCTAAGGTCTAATATACATTCGTCGTTCTAACTTTATAAGCTTAATAAAGTAAATGAATTAAAAGGGAATTTTCAATATTTATTAGTCCTAGTGAACCAAAAAATTTTAATATTTTTTTAACTCTACATAATATTCAGTTTAATTTTTAAAATTAATCATATCTTTGTAGCTACAAAGTTCTTTTAAAAAAGTCAGTTTTACTATATTTGGCCCATAGTTTCATGAGAATGTATATTGATTGCTTTGTGTGTTTTGAAAGTTTTTTGTTTTTGAGGCACAGTGTTCTATATTGGAAAAAAACCTTTTTGTAGAAATGGTATAGAATTCTTGAAGATTAATATTTTTCTATCGTAAAACTCTGTTTCTCTGCAGAAGGCTTCTAATAAAAATACCCAGATGTTAAGTTAACCATTTTTAAGACTAGTACTTTTTATAGATCCCCCAAAAACCCTTAAAAAATCGAAATGGAAAAAATGAAGGGGCCCATAAAAAGTCCTTAGAATGTATTAAAAATAGTGAAACAAACAGTTGGCTATTAGATTATTTGAAGTCTCCTGAAGGGAAGAAAAGTTTTCCGGTCGAAAACTATTGATTTTCAAGAATTCTATACCATTTCCACGAAATTGTTCTCCATATAAAACACTGTGAAACAAACACGAACTTAAAAAAGCCCCTAGAGTGCGCATATGTCAGGTTTGATAGCTGTTGGCCATACGAACAATGCCTCATACTCAGTTTTACGAAATCAATTCGTGTTCTCGATACAAAAAAATTTCATGATACAAAAATCTGAGTAACTGTAGGCCCATTTTTTTTTCAACAAATAATGAAAATGTATCGTTTTATGGCCTATATTTGCTTTGTATGCTATTTTCAACAAATATAGGCCAAAAACGATAAATTTGAAAATTTTTTTTCAAAGAATTTGGCCGCTATACCTACTGAGATTTTTGGATCATGAAAACTTTTTTTCCCGAGAGCACAAATTGGTCTTGTAAATCTGAGTATGAGGCATTGTTTGTATGGCCAACAGCAATGTGCACTATAGTATTTTTTCGTGTTCCACAGTGAAATACATGAAAAACTTTGAGCGCTTTGAGCCACTTCTAAATATATTTTTTGATTTAAAAAGAAAAACAAAAAACTGGTATTATTTTTTTCGATGCCAAAATACTAGAGGGTGGGAGCATTAAAATTTTTCTTTATTTTTTACATGCATTCTTGGACCACCCTAATGTATGTATGTACATTCGCCTGCTCCTTTCAATATTTGCAAATTTTGAGTGATTCTGTGTAAACGATGTCGATTCAACTGGAAACTGATAGCACACATAGCTAAGCTGCGTACTAAATACAAATGTATGTATGTATGTATGTACATTTGCTGCGAATCGAGCGGGTGATGAGATGTTTGCCTTTCGAAGAGTACATACATGGGTATGTAGTACATACATATGTCTGTTCAAATTCATAAATATGGGTCAAATTAGTATTGCCATATAATCGAAACCTGACTTAAATAGATATGTATTTTTTTCAATGCCTTGTTCGAACTGCAATCATAGACACCGCCCGTCAAATGTTGCAGAAATATACGTCGCCGATAGAGTGTTTGTATGTACCTAGTCGGCAAAATTTGAAAAAGCCGGTCCTCTCGTAGCCCTTATTTTGAAACTTTTGCAGCGAGAGGCCTGGCGTGCTCTTTTTTACATATTTTGCATGGAGTGACTAGAGTTTCAAGGCCATCCGATTCGGCTTCCTTTAAAAGAAGAAAATGTACATGAAAAAATAATGGTACAGTTCAAATTTTACTGTACAACAGACCCAACTTGAGCTGCTTTGGAAGCGCACCTTCCATTGACAGATATTTATTTGCCTTCCATTTCCTTGGAAGCACACCTTCCCATCTCCCTTCGAATGACAGCGCTGTGGAAAGAGCTTCCTCTCCTCATTTTTCCGGCTGGGCAAATATCTGTATGCTATGCCGTCTAATTGTAATCAGCATGATTGCTAGTTAAAAAGAGCTTATAAACACTTACGTCCAATGATGTGCAAATAAAAGTCTATTTAGAATCTACATACATACATACTTTTAAAAACAGTGGCTGAACTTGAAAATATTAGAATGATTGAAAGCATTTCTGGTCTGGTGATAACACAGCAAAAAAAGTTCTGTTTATAAGCCGAGTCATACCTCAACATCAATTTGTGTGCGCCAACAGTTTGTGATGAGCTCTCTGATTTTCGTGCTCACAGCATGACCTTCCACCTACAGCAGCACCTCTCAAGTATAGAATTTAGTACCTCTCCTTCTTCTTTAATGGCACTAAACCGCCTTAGGGATTTCAGCCGAGCTCAAAAAATCACGCCAGTCTTCTGTGAAAACTGACGCCAATTCAAAATGTCAACTGAAGCCAATAGCCTCTAGGCCTGCTATTTCCAACGTAGAGGAGGCCTTTCTCTTCCTCAGCCATTTTTGTCCATTTCATGACATGGCCGTCACCAATGCGCTAAGGCTAATAAACCTTCCGCAGAATTCTTCTTTCGAATACTCCAAGGGCCGTCTCATCACATGATGTTATCGTCCACCTTTCTGCGCAATACATCAAGACTGACATGACGAGAGACTTATAGAATATATCTCACGGTCAATTTCTCATTTACTGGCAGGATATAGCTCGTTCAGTTCTCCTTCGAGGCGGAAAAATAACAGATGGCGCGGTTGTTGGGGGCGAAGATGTCGTATGTCAGTCGTATGAAAAATGTATAACTTAAATTCATACAAAATTGCAGCAATCATCGCGGCATCAGGCCAACTTCTTTTCGTGGCCTATATTTCACGTGCGATTAGGTTCATTCAGTTCGTCGCCAGTAGGATTTAGGTATTCACGCAATACCCGCAACAAGACTTTATAAATGTTGGGGAATAGGCGATCTGGAGTTATATTTCTAATTTATGATTTCTGGAGGCAGCTTCTGCTTGCTTCTGCTTACTTCAGCAACATGACAGTTCAAACCGTATGGTCTACTTCGTATGTGTCTTAGGGTCTAACTAGGTCCTGAGTTGACTCCACTCGTAGCATGTGGTATACGTAAGCGAAGTTGGGTACTTGGCATACTCAGTATACATTAGTTTTTGGTCTGGGGTTTGGCGATTAAAAAACTTCAACGATGCAAACATAGTTAGATCGCCGAAACAAAAATCTTTGCTCGAGAAATTCCGATACGCTGAACTAGCTGGCGTGGAAATGAGTTATTCCGGTATATAGAACCGACTGACTGGCTCTATAGCAGTCTGAAAATCTCAATAGATTAAGCTCCTATTTGCCCAGGCTAGACCCTGATGTATCTAATGTACTTCCGACTCTTGAAGCTACCCCACATGACACCAAACTCCTTTTCATATTCCAACTCAACGCAAGTCAACTAACAGCCCTCTCCCTCTGGTGTCCGGTCGAAACAGCTCGTTCCTTGAGCCTACCTTTAGTTAAGGTTGTAGACAATGGTTGAGAGACTATCTGACAAGCTTAACAAGCCGCTACTATAAAAATACCTTATTTCCGATGCTTAAAAAGAAGGTTGTTCTTCCGGTGGTTGGCGCATATGGCAGGGTCGCATTGTTGTGAAATGTGCTAAGTTCTAATCGGCAGCAATAAGACCTCAGACTCTCCACGGCTAAGTTACCACATCTTACACATGAGTTTCCCCCATTGCTTAGTATGCGCGAACACGGAAGTAGCGATTGGTATAATCGAGCTACGGTAAATGCATCCCATATGCCCCACGATACCCCATTGTCTTGCTGACAGTATTGAAAGCGCAGACAATTTTAAGAGAGCCTTGGATTTACTCTTTTAAATTCTGGATGGGCGGTTAAAATATTTAATTATGTAAGCGAAAAAAACCCTTATCCTATCAAGCTCACTAGCTCTTAACAGTAGCGCCAAGCATAGCTTAGAACTTGTTTTTATATTGTCATCACCGAAACAACAGGTACAACACATATTATTTTTCTTAAGTAACTATTTTTTTTTTTTTTTTTTTTCTTTCACTTAAAACAAATAAACAATCACGAAATCGACTAATAAGCTTCACTAACTGGCTTAATGGTCAATTCATGCACTTGCACATGCGGCGGTGTACCGAGGGCATAAAGTATACCAGCTGAAATGTCTTCGGGGTTCAACATACAATCGCTTTGGAATGTGTCTGGTACAATTTCAGTATCCACAAATCCTGGGCTTACGCTCTGTAAAAAAAAAAAATTATATTAAATATTTCAATATTTAAACGTAGATTTCCACAATTAACTATCTCATTTTATATTTGTACTTACAGTAACTTTAATTTTAGTTTTATAGCCACGAAACTCTTGCCGCAAAACCTCCGTAATCGAAGTGATAGCAAATTTGCTTGGTCCATAAATACTGAAATTGGGCACCTCATCCGGTGGACAACTCAACACACCATGTCCAGTTAGGCTGTTTATGAGGAACACATGCCCATCGAAATTACGCGACTTCATTGACTTAAAAGCGCGTTGTGTACAATGAACCACGCCCACAATGTTTGTTTGCAGCACCTGATTGATTTCGCTAAGACTCTGTGTTAGTAAGGCTCCTGGTATTAGCACGCCAGCGTTATTAACTAAAATATCTACACCGCCAAGTGTTTGTTCAATCCAATCGAATGTGTTGTTCACATCATTTTCCTTTGTCACATCACATTTTTGTACATGCAGCCGTGATTGTTGATCCTTGGGCAAAGTGTTGCGTATCGCCTCCAATCTGTCCATGCGACGCGCCAAGGCGACCACAATAACACCCTCGCGCACAAGATCTTTTACGACAGCTGTGCCAATGCCCGAACTGGCACCAGTGACTACAGCAATGCGATTATGCCAACGCTCCATTTGAAATGTTTATAAATATATGTATTTAAATTTGGGAGTATGTAAAAAATGTTAAAACAAATCTTTGTTATTAAGTTTGAGGACGCTTACTCTTACTCTACCCATGTAAACACTGAACAGCACATTTTAGCCGCTACACTATTTATATGATTTAATGATTAGCAATTTTGTTTTTGTTTTTCAGCGATTTCATTAATCAGGGCTCATGTTATCTTCTCTGACTATGCTTTTTCTATTGCAGCGCGCCGTGAGTAAGTAAAAACAAAATAAAAATGTTTTCATATTTTTCTACAATGCAAAACGAAGACTCATTGTTGACTAAACATATAGAAATACGTATACTACTATAGTACACATAAATATTTATACTTATCTACATCTATTAATTTTACATTTTTTATATTTTTTTTACATTATTTTAATTAAATATGGCCAATCAACGTCCAAATTAGCCAATTGAGTGCCGAGGCCGACGAGCAGGCAAGAAAAAGTATATCCGTATTCGTGGTGAATTCTGCCTAGAAGGGGGGCATGCCTCTTACCTCCGGCAAACCCAATTTGAAATTTGCTTCATGAAGGAAGGCCGCGGATCCCATTTGTCTGACTACAGGTCACTTCTGCCCAAAATTCGACCAAAAGCAATACTAAGCTCTTAATCGGCTTTACCGCTTCTTGCTAATCCGCGGCATTAAGTTAGGATATCCAGCAAAATATTTTTGCCGCAGCTGCGGAGACGAGGAAGAAATTGAAAGTATTGCCATTATCCCGCCAGGCGCGCAGCCATTTCTTTAACAAATACTTTAAGAATGTTTAGCCGAATTAAATTTAACGAATGTTCCCGATTTTCTGCGCTTTATTAAGGGCACTTTTGTGGTTAAATTTCTAAGAAAAGGAAAGAAATTAGGATACTCTTCGCCAATGGTATTGCGAAATGACTGAGAAAAGCCAGCATAAGTAAGGTATTCGTGCTTTTCCTGCTCGGTACCAGCTACTCTAACTTTACCTTCTAAAACCAATATTTATTGTATACATACTTATATATGTATGTACTCGTATATTTTCTGCACCCACGATTGGCAATTTATTATGCTTCAATTTCTCCAAATTTCAGAATTTATCATCAAGTTTTTTTTTTTGCTAATTATTTTGCTTGACATCAATTTTGCACCTTACCACCTTGGTCATAAGTTTAGTCATGAATATTTTCGCTGCTAATTTAGCACTCTGCAGTGGTGGTATTGTCTGCGAAGCGCAGGAGGAAGCAGAAGCGAAAAATGTGATAAAATGGTGCCATCAAGTTTGCGCCTTAATCGATATTCGATTTAACGCTTGCTTAATCGACTTGATTGCAATTTATATCTATCTGCATATCTATCTGTCTATCAGCGCGCCGATAAATACGTTTACTTATTTAAGTATGTATGTATAGCGTTAATGTATGCGGAAACTTTTTCGCGGTTGGCCTGCTTATGCTGGTGGCATACTAGCACATGCCAGGTATACATACATATGTATGTTCACACTCACATACATTCAGCATAGCAATAAAAATAGTCCAATTAGTTTGACCTTCAATGGCAGTGAACTGGTTTCCTTCGTCCAATCAGCCGTATTTCCATGTGGCTGGCTTATCACAACCAACAAAACGCGCGCGCCAAATTTATAGCTTCGATAAATAAATTTCTCCAATGTTGCACGTTCGCCAATGACTTTACGCTCACTTGCCACCACTGGCGTGAGCATAGTTGTGTTGTGGTAGCGCTGGTAGTGTTGTGGCTCTTGCAAGCAGCCCAGTCACGCACGGCTTCACCCCGACTGGCATCCGTTTATGTGCCATTTCCGCTTCCGTAACAGAGCGCGAAGTGTCGGATTGCCTGATCGCTTGGCTGCTTAATGGCGCTGCTTTTCACTAACAATAAGACGGAGCCGGCTCTTAGTCGTTTTTCTTGTATACGTACCTATATATATATGTTTTATCTTCACATAATTTTCCTTTGTTTTATATTCACCTTGTTGCGATTGCCTGCTGACATTGTCTTGTCTCACTTTGGCATCCAACCAGCATCCATTAGCGGCAGAAGATATCTATTTTATTTTCGACACCTTGGTTTACAATATTCTTTCTGAGTACTGGTCTTGTTTTTTTTGTCGGAACCAAGCAGAAAAGAGCACTCAGATTATATGCCGTCCATTCTACTGGTCTTAAGACACTTGTATATGTATTTACTTGTACACACATAAATATGTGCATACATACATATATTGTATTGCATTTTCCACAATACTATTGTAGTATTTGCCTGCGCTGGTAAATGCTGGCGGAAATTTATTTTTCCTCGCCGGTATTTTGGTATTCTCCCACAACTGATACGTCGCACGCAGAATGTTTGAGAATATTTCTTGCCCGACATGAAAAAGCGAATCTTTTTTTCTTTTTCGTGATAATAGTTTTTCTTTGGCATGTTAAAGTATCATAGGAAGCAAATAGTATGTATGCACACTACTTTTTAAAAAATCTCTTACCGGGGGCGATAGTCAGATCCCTGATTAAGCTTGGGACAATACACCGCATAATCAGTGACAGAATTGTTGCAGCGCAGTGGAATAGTGCCATCATCCAGCGCAGGCTAAACAGGGGCACGCCCCAGGGTGGTTTTCTCTTACCCCTTCTCTGGTAATAGGTAAGAGATATGGCTTTTCTGGCTCTATGAAATCATAATCAAGCCCATTATGTTTTATGAAATCTTGGAGGAGTCTACGTAAGTCAGCAGGCTGGAGCGATTACAACGAGCTGTGCCCTTCAGGAATCAGTGGAGCGCTTAGGACTACTGCCACTCTAGGTCTTAACGTTATGCTTAAGATAGCATTTGTCAACATTGCAGGTAAAAGGGCTGCAGCAAGTGTGGCGGTCAGACTTAGCGACTTTGGTTTCCTGGTGGACCCGGGGTCTAGACAATCTAGTATTATCGGCGACTTCGATTTCTTTCCGGGTAACATGGAGCTCCAGTCGATGATGACGGAGTCGATGCTCCACCACCTGACTATGATGAGGTACGAATAGCAACAGCGCGCTTGAAAAAGAACAAAGTTTCTGGAGATAACCGCCTGCCAGCTCAGCTTTTCAAGTACGGCGGCGAGCTTATGCAGAATATGGTCAGATGAACGCATTGAGCCTAATAAGTGTGCCTTTAATAATAATAATAGAATGCCGCTTACACATATGTTAGTGTTTGTTAGATTTGTGGCGTGCGTCTTGATGTTGTCACACAAAGGGGAGGATCTACAGTTTTATGCCGGNTTTGCTCTTGCCTGCCGAAGGGCAACCGCTGTTAAGAAACTACTTTTTTCCTATATTTTTTGCGAAGTTCCTTTGACCAGAGCTTTAACCAAGACCCTGTGGATCAGTGTGCCTTTAGGTCGGGAAAATCCACCATCGATCAGGTATTCACAATACGCCAAATCTTGGAAAGGACTTGCGAAAAAAGATTCGTCAGTTTCAAAGCCACTTTCGACAGCTCAAAAGGGAATTGTCTTTTTGACGCGTTGTCTGAATTTGGGATCCGTGGGAACGATGAGCTATATAAGCATTAAAAGGACGTGAACATAATGCAGTGAAATAAAATACAGCAGCTGCGCTGGCTTTGCCAGGTCGTCCGAATGGACACCTACGCTCCAGCGCTGAAAGTATTCAACTCGGAACCGGCTGGTGGTAGCAGAGGAAGAAAGAGACCACCACTTCGCTTGAAATACCAAGTGGAGAAGGACTTGGCCTCACCTGGCGTTTCCAATTGGCATAGTTGGCACAGAAGAGAAACGACTGGCGTGCTTTGTTGAACTAGACAAAAATCGCTTAAGCAGTTACAGCGCGACATAAGAAAAAGGACATTGATCACTGCGCGCCTAGCCTGGTAAATATCTTCGAATTCGAGTAAATAATTTCATTCCAAAAAAACGCTTAAAAATCTAAATAACAAACGTAATTTGTTAATTTTTTATTATTTTTCTTCATAATCATTCTTCAAAATAAGCCTAAAACAAAGTTTCTCCATACAAGTTCACAAGTGGAGAAATAAACTAACATACTTACATAAGCGCTTGAGGAAAGAAAATGTGCTATTCAAGTGAAGTGGAGTGTACATAAATAAATATTTAAGTGCATACTCAAAAGTAAATTTTCATTTTTTTATACCTCCTTTGCCATCGGTGCGTTTTTGCGTACGTGTTGTTTGCACATGTGTTTCACGAAAATTGAATAGAAGATTTCTTTCATAGATTTACGCGTTTGTCTTGATTTGTTATCTTGCAAACTTGCGAAAATTTCACTGATTGCATATTTGTTCGCCCGCCAGGTGCGCGATTCGCGATTAGATGAAGAAAAAGTTATATACATACTTCTTGTAAATATATACGTACGTACGCAAATAATGGCATTGCTTTATTAGGCATAAAATTTAGCGCAAATACCTTAAGCACGGTTGAGTACTATAGACAGATTTGCTAGAATTTTGCCTTTGGGCAACGAAAAACTGGCAAAATCTGCTTAAAATTTTACTTCAGCAACAACATTTTTTTTTTTTGGATATACCCTTTATGTATGCATGTATGTTGCTTGACGAATCACTAAATCGCTTAGATGTTTAGATAAATTCCAAGATAAATGAAATTACAGTATTTTCCCTTTCGTGCATATTTACATATTTACCTATGCACATAAATATTTACATAGTACATATGTACTACATACTTAAGTGTGCAGCTGTGAGTTCAAATAGCGCATCGTTAATTTTATTGATACCACTTGAATGTTAAATCAAATGATTGCTTGATTGACTGGGAAGCTATGCATATATGTACATAAATTTGTAGCTGCAGGGTGTTGCGCAAATACTATGTAGATATGTTTATTAAGGTGCCGTAGTAAATAGTAGC
Source organism: Rhagoletis zephyria (assembly GCF_001687245.7). NCBI lineage: Eukaryota > Metazoa > Arthropoda > Insecta > Diptera > Tephritidae > Rhagoletis > Rhagoletis zephyria. Next base: position 11,155 of record NW_016173964.1, read on the forward strand.
TAGAAAATGAGATGACGATACCTCTTGTCGGCTTGGAGTTGAACCGAGATTACTCCACCTATCGTCCGGTGTATGTTTTTACTTTCCACACACGAAAAATTTGAATTTTGTGCGATAATAAACAGAAATCAATCGAAGAAAATTTTAGTTTTTCAAGGATACTGGAGGATAAAAATTTCGTAGTCTTTTGAAGTGAAACTAATTAATAATAATAATAATAGATTGGCGCTTACACATATGTTAGTGTT
>NW_016173966.1:0-11400 GCF_001687245.7 Rhagoletis zephyria
GGATCGAACCTGCGAATTCGATGTTCAAAGTCAGAAGCGTTAACCACTATGTACATCCCGTAAACTCTTGTTGCTAATTCATTTTCCTTACAAAGCTCAATAAAAATATTAAAAATAAAAATGTTAACAAGCCACAATAACATTGACAAAATACATTGTTTTTATTATTCCTTTTGCTTTTTAATTTTGTTTGATTTATATATTTAATTTTACTTTATTTTGTTTTCGTTTGTTTTTTCTATTTCACATTTTTTAGTTTTTTGTTATTAAATTTTATTTTTTAGAGTTTAATTTTACTAAAAAAGTAAAAACCAACTAGCTAATAACATTAAAAAAATATAGAACTTATAACTGAATGAGTAAAATTAATAATAAGAATATTCTACTGGCCGTGGGATTCGAACCCACGACCTCGCGGCTCGTTAATCCGCATTACTGCCGTCTGTCAAGACACAATTTTGATCAGATCAATTGCGCTGTTAATCCTATGCTTTTACTTGTATTTTCGAGGTGTCAGCTATTGGCGCTAACAATTTTATAATTTTGTATTATTTTTATAATTTTCTGGAATCATGATATGGATTGTCAGATTGTGAAAATTAAAGAAGACCAAAAATTCGGATTTCCGTTTGTTCTACAGAAATTTTTTTCTTATGTGGTCCTTAATACTCTTCGCTCCCCAATTTTATTATAGTTTCGCAAAATAATTCAATTCATCATGCATGTGAAGTGGAGAGGCCTTTCCAACCATACACTTTTTTTTTTAAGGTGCTGCTCTCTGAGATGGTTGCATATAAGGAGAAAATATTTATTTTTTAATATTGACTCAATTAACCCATATTAACCCATGCCACAAACCTGTTGAATATGAACCATGCATCCCGGTTCTGTGCCCTATCATCTCCTTACTCGTATATTTAAAAAATATTCAATACACATATCGCACACCTAGATCTAAATTGCGATCAACTCAAAAAAAAAATGTTGGGCATTTTTTTATATAAATCAATTCATAGGACTTACATCCAATTAATGCAAATATTTTTATATGATTATATACTCTTTTCTTCTTTATTGGCGCTGAAACCGCCTAAGCGATTTTGACCGAGTCCAAAACAGCACGCCAGTCATTTCTCTTCTGTACTAACTGACGCCAATTGGAAATACCAGGTAAAGCCAAGTCTTTCTCCACCTGGTCTTTCCAACGCAGAGGAGGCCTTCCAATTCCTCTGTTACCAGCATCGCGGCCCGCGTTGAATACTTTCAGATCTGGAGCGATTCTGTCCATTCGAACAACATGGGGCCGCTGAATTTTAATTCGCTGCACTAGGTCTATATCATTGTAAAGCTCATACAGCTCGTCGTTAAATTGGCTGCGGTATTCGCCATCCCCAACGCGTAAAGGTCCGTAAATTTTTCGCAGAATATTTCTCTCGAAAACTCCAAAAGCAGTTTCATCAGATGTTTTTATTGTCCATGCCTCCGAGCCATACACCAGCATAGTGACTCATAGAGCGTGATCTTTGTACGATGAGAGAGGACTTAAATTCTCAATGGCCTACTCAGTCTAAAGTAGGACTTGTTGGCAAAAATGATTCTCCGTTGGATTCCAAGGATGACATTATTATTGGTGTTTGTTGAGTATGAACAAAGCCTAATACATGTCACAAACAACTGATACCAAGTATACACACTTTCTTATACTCTATAGCACTTAAGTTTTAGTACTAAGCATTATCATGTAACTTCAACTAAATAAAATCTCTCTTGCTTCTCAACCATCAACGCGTATACATCTCATCTGCCGACGAGGGTAAAAGTAATATTTTTATTTTAACAAAAGTAATTAAGTAGCTAGATCCATGACGCAAGAAGAATTAAGTAAAATACTTGAAAAATCGACAATGACCAAAATTGTTCACACTGCAAGCATTCCAGAATTTTCGGCAAGTGATAATTGGCAGATGTGGTATGAGAGGTAAGAGCTGCATTTCATCGAGATCGAATGCACGAAAGAAAGTGCAAAAATTTCGACACTTTTAAAAAGTGTTGGCAGCGAGGTATATGGTATCATCCATAGCATATGCAGCCCGGATTTGCCGAGTAAAAAAAGCTACAAGCAATTGTGCCAAATTTTTGGAACGCCACTTCACTCCTCCGGTCATTTCGTTCAGTGAAAGAAAAAATTTCTTTTCGGCCAAAAGGTCGGAAAACTAGACGGTGGCAGAATGGTATGCGCATGTTAAAAAACTATCATTACATTGCAAATTTGGTAAAACTCTGGAAGAGATAATTCTGGATAAGTTTATTGTTGAATTACCGGAGAAAATTTTTTAAAAACTATGTGAAGAGGACGAAGATTTGTCTCTAGCGAAGGCGTTTAAAAAGGCACAAGTAATGGGGTCAAAGTTCTGCGCGCAAGCTAATCCAAGCGAGGAGGTAAACTATGTAAAATCACGTAGGGACAGTCGCGGTGGCAAAAACAACAACAGTAACACCAGAAATACCGTTAGCAAGGGCAAAAACAGTGGCAGCAGCAATACCGGTAGCAACGGAGATAAAAAGAAACCGTGCGCACATTGTGGGTGGAAGAATCATTCGTCTAATGTCTGCAAATATCGCCGTAGCATTTGTCATGTTTGCAAAAAGCAAGGTCATTTAACAAGCGCTTGTCGTAATAAAAATAAAAATATTCAATCTATCAGTGTAAAAGAAGAAAATAATGATATTTTCGATTCGGTATTTAGCATTTCCGCAAGGGAGCGAGGCAAAGAGTCTGATCAGTACGAGCTCTCAGTAGAAGTTAATGGAGCACCGTGTTCGTTGATGTCATCGGGAGTGTTTTATGCTAATTTTGAGCACAAATTGCTAAAAAGGTGCTTATCTTCATACACCGGGTATGGGGGCGAACGTGTGGATCTGCTTGAGTTTGAAGTTAAAGTAAAATATCAGGAAAAAAAAGTTGTAGGCAAATTTATTGTTACCAACACGAGCCGACCAACATTGTTCCGAAGAGATTTTTTGCGCAAGTTAGGTTTCGAGTTATCAAATAAAAAAGCAGCATGCAATAAAATAAACTATTTGAGCTCACACAAAAAAATAATCGAAAATATAAAGAACGAATTTTCTGAAGTATTTAATCCGAGTATGTGAAAATATAATTTATCCATTGTAAAACTACATGTACGAGAAGGGTCAACCCCAATTTTGTGCAAACCACGACCGGTTCCTTTGGCGTGGCGTGAAAGCATTGAAGGACAATTAGAAGAATTAGTTCATAGTGGTATTTTGATTCCAGTAGAAAACGCTGATTGGGGAACACGTTTTGTTCCGATCCTAAAACCCAGTAGGCAAATACGAATTTGTGGGGATTATAAGACGACTGTTAATCGCTTTTTGTTAGATTTTAAATATCGACTTCCACGTATAGACCAGATTTTTGCGTCAATACAGGAGGGTAAACTTTTTACAAAGCTGGATATGTCAAACGCCTATAATCAGCTCCCTCTTGACGAGGAGTGACAAAAACTGTGTACGTGGAGTACACATAAAGGCATATTTAAGGTGACTCGTCTGCCATTAGGAATAAAGACGGTAGCTGCAATCTTCCAAAAAACTCTTGAAAACTTACTAAGTGGAATACCGAATGTTTTTTGTTATCTGGATGATATCACTATATCAGGGGACAACTTTGCCCAGCACTTGTTGATACTCAAACGCGTATTTTCGAAGCTGCAAGCAGATGGTTTGAGACTGAATAGCGAGAAATGCGAATTTTTCAAAGAAAAAATTTCCTATTTAGGGTTCGATATTGACGCGAAAGGTTTGAGCCAAAACAGGGATCGTATTAAGAGCATTATTGATGCACCAAAACCACAAGATAGTTCCCAGTTGAAGGCTTTTATTGGTCTAGTGAATTATCATTCAAAATTCATTCCCAATTTTGCACAAAAGATGCTTCCGTTGTATAAATTATTACAGAAAACACGAAGTTCATTTGGAACAGAGCATGTAAAGAGGCATACAATATTTTGAAGGCAGAAATATGCACAGATAAAGTATTAGTACATTTTGACCCAAAATTGCCCATAGTGCTTACAGCCGACGCATGCAATTCAGCAATCGCTGGAGTGATTTCCCACATCTATAAGGATGGATCTAAAAGACCAATAGCATACGTTTCAAGAGCGCTCAATACAGCGAAAGAAAACTGCAGCACTATTGAAAAAGAAGCATTGGATAGGATAGTTTACAGTGTCACTAAGCTGAAGCAATATTTATTAAGAATACATTTTACTTTAGAATCGGATCATAAGCCGCTGCTAGCGTTATTTGGCGAAAACAAAGGTATGTATTCCCATTATGGCGGCAGCACGCATGCAGAGATGGGTTTTTATTCTGTCCGGTTTCGATTATTCGATCAAATACGTAAAAGGCTCCTACAACTCAGATGATAACTTATCGCGTATCTGTCAATCTTCAAATGTCGAAGTTCTTAATGAAGCGACATACGTTAATTATGTAGGGTATATCGACTCCATGCAGTTAGACTATAAACAAATAGCGAGGGAGACTCGCAGAGATGCGGTGTTAGCGAAAGTGATGCATAGCGTTCAAGAAGGTACAATATCCGAGTTGAAAAATGAGGAGTTCGAGCCTTTTCGAACTAAAGCGTTAGAATTGAGCGTGGAGTCAGGCTGTTTACTATGTGGTTATCGTACGGTTATACCGCCCAAATTAAGAAAAACAGTACTCGAAAGCTTTCATAGCTCCCATTTAGGTACTGTTAAAACGAAATCGTTAGCCCGCTCGTTTATTTGGTGGCCCAATATAGATAGGGACGTCAAAGTTTTAATAAGAAGCTGTAAGTCCTGTCAACTATCCTAACCAAGCCTTGAGAAAAGCTCTTTAATTCCATGGGTACCAACAGAATCTGCTTGGAAACGGGTTCACGTGTAATTTGCTGGCCCCTTAAATGGGGTTCACTTACTTCTAATAGTTTATTCCTTTTCAAAATGGGAAGAAGTTTTTAAAACGAAAAATATTTCCAGTGCATTCACAATAAGTAAATTAAGCGAAACGTTCTGCAGATTCGGTTTAGTCGATACCCTTGTTAGCGATAATGGAAGTCAATTTACTTCCGCAGAATTTTAAACGTATATGGCTAGGAAGGAGGTTTAGTAATATAAGACCACCTTTCGTAAAGGATAATATACAAAAGTATCAGCAAGCTGCTATAAAAATCCACCGTGAGGCATATTTTAACATAGGGCAAACAGTTCTTGTTAGAAATTACTCCAAGCCTAGTTGGTCACCCGCAACAGTAAAAATCGCTTAGGTCCTCGAAATTACACTGTGCTGTTATCTCAAGAAAATCGCCTTATCAAACGACATCTGGATCAAATTCGCAATGCAGAACCTGGTGATGGAGATCAGCGATTATTCCGCAACACAACGAGCGATAGTCCAGTGCATCTTAAGCCAGCGCCATTAGCAGATACTGAACCTGTTCGTGATTCAGAGCATTCGATTTCTAGAGGAGGGAAATTAGAATCAGAAATAAATATAGCACAAAGCCTACGTGCTAGAAGTAGTAAGATAAAAGCAATTGAAGCCATGCATAATGTTAAATTCTAAATCTCAATATTTTCTTCTGCATTCTTGAGCTTAAAAAATATGTTCTACAATTTAATATTATGTATAAAAAAATTACTGAAATTGTAGATAATCATCCTTAGGAAAGAGTTGTTGAGTATGAACATAGCATAATACATGTCACAAACAACTGATATCAAGTATACACACTTTCTTATACTCTTTAGCACTTAAGTTTTAGTACTAAGCATTATCATGTAACTTGAACTAAAACGGAGAATAAAAGAATAAAAGAATAAAAGGTCTCTTGCTTCTCAACCATCAACGCGTATACATTTAAGTGTTAATGCTGGTTCCCAAATAAACGAAGTCATCTTCCTTTTCAAACTTGTAACTGTCAAGAGTGACGTGGGTGCCAAGACGCGTATGCTCTGCCTGTTTGTGTGATGACAAAAGAGACTTTGTTTTGTCCTCGTTCACCACCAGACCCATTCGCTTTGCTTCTTTATCCAATCCCGAGAAGGCAGAACAGACGTAGCCCTTGTTTTTACCGATAATATCGATGTCGGCGGCATACGCCAGCAATTCTACGCTCTTGTAAAGTATTGTGCCTGAGCGGTTCAGTTCTGCGGCTCCTATTATCTTCTTCAAAATGAGATTAAATAAATCTCACGAAAGGGAGTCCCTTTGTCTGAAACCTCGTTTGGTATCAAACGGCTCGGAGCTGGTGGTATTACTCAACCAACGTCATTTTACACAGCTGTAGTAGTTTCGCGGGGATACCAAATTCAGACATCGCGGCCAGTGCTGCCAGGTTTTCGGTAATGTACCTCTTGGCCTGAAAAAACGTCATTTCCTACCCAAAAACGTCTTTTCCATGTTTGCACACAGAATTGTTCTTATTAAACTTTTATTGTATACAAAGGTACATATATACGTAAGGCATGAACCAATTAGAACAGATCTGACCGGTTGAGAAGCAGCCATTTGTAATAGCAATTGAGAAAAAAGTGTGTGACGTTCGTAATTTTGTAGCTTGCTATTTCTGTTTTGCTTCTTTGTTTATGTGTATTTTGTCGGTGGTTTATTTCAGTGATTTTTAAGCGATGTTCAATAAATTGTTTGTGCAAATATAATTAAAATGAAGTGCGCGGGGATTGATGGCAAAAACACGTACAAAATAATAATTTGGTTAGCACAAACATGTGCTGCAAAATTGCTTGAATTTTCTCTTTGTGCTTTGTCTTCATATTCTTTGTTAACTTTTCAAAGAAAATAACATGGCGCCGATATTACAAACCAGCCAGAAAATTACTTTTTTCTTTTGCTTCATCTTGTCAGATCTTGTGTAGTTGGATCATGATACGTAAGGTATATCAAAATGTTATTTCGACAGAGCACATCTAAAATTCATTAGTGGTATTCACCAACGTGAGCAAGTGGCCTGGCACTCTGACAAAACAGCAGATGAGCTCAAGCACCGACTGTTGACAACGTTGGTGAATACCACTATTGTAAACTGGTTTGAGATCGTTAATATAAAAATCATTTTTTACATACACTTGTGATCAGCTGATTAAGTCATCAACATTTTGATCGATTTTGGCTGTTTTTCTTTTGTTTATTTATGGTCTTATTCATAAAAAATAAAGTAGGTTTAAAGAGCTCTATAAATTGACGTTTTCATACATTTTTCAGTTTATAAACCTTTTTTAAAGCTACTTTATTTTTTATGAATAAGGCCATTAATGTTTATTATTTTCTTTTTTGTTATTTTATGGCCTTATAACCAGTGTTGCCGTTTTGATACATATTATCCAATTGGATACATTTTCGTCTTAAATTTTGAGGGATATTTCGTTTTTGTCTTCACTGTAAATTTGGACACTTTTTCCCATAACGTCGCCTGGGTAAAAGATTGTCGTATGCTAATTTCGGTAGGTTGTGGGAAATCGCGATAGAAGTTTGGAATACAATTTCTCAAAAACGCAAAGATAGATTTTCTCCAAAGTATCTGAATGTTACTAGTTCACAAAACTCTTAAATTATTTAATTTTTAATGTTTATTGTTAATTAGCTTTGACTTTATGAAGGATTTTCTTTAGTAACATTTTGTCGTAAGGCCATTTGTCCACAATTTGGCAGCCACTTTGTATGAAATACGACAAAATGTGATCAAAATTTCTACTAAATTAACGACACTTTTTACTTAATATCTCGGAAACTAAAAGAGATATACAAAAATGGAGAACACCATTTCTAAGATATTGATTATTTTAATATGACTGCATCACTAACTAAATTTTTACTAAATCATTGAAAAAATTGTAGTCAATATCTCTAAACTAAAAGAGATATCTAAAAACTGATAAGACCAATCGAAAGACCTTATTACAAAATATATGACTGCATCTAGAACTAAAAAATCATCAAAATGGCGCTTACGATAATCGTTTACCCAGGCGACGATAAGTATTCGTAAGTTGAAGGAAATTTTTTTAATTATGAACGAGCAATTATAACGTTTTTAACAGTTGGCTGCTCATTCTCCAAGCAAGAAATTTTCCTTTAATCCTGTCTGTTTGAAAAATTAATTTTTTTAGCTACATAAACGTGCATTTAATAACGCCAAGTAGTTTGCAAATTTTAAAAAGTTTTCCCACCTGTAGTAGTTAATTGTAATGCGATAAAATCAACTTTTACATCCTGTGCAGCCCCTCTCTTAGCATTCAAAAGAAATTGACAACCATGCCGATGACTAGTTTTCAACAACAACTTGAGCTCAAACAAGCCGGAAATATACATTTTTCTTGAAGGTGGTATTTACAGACAAATGCAAGTTTTTGATAAATTTTTTAATTTCATAGATAGCTTCCAATCCTCCAGTTTGATTGAAAAACATTGTAACCATAATAGCATGAAATAACAACTTACTGAACTAAGTGTAACAGGTCAAAATTTCTTTAAAATTAGTAATATTTTGATAGACTAGGAAAGATTTTTTGCATGTTTTATTTGTGGGAATCTTATCGCAGTAATACACATTGAACATGTGGAAACTTTGGCCCGTAGTTTTGGTCAGTATTTTTCCATTCTAAGAAACATATCTGGGAAACAAAGGCCCGTAGTTATAGTCAACATTAAGTCGACACTAAAGTTAGTTGCAGCTTTTTTGACAGGTATCGCAATGAAAATTATGTCCAAAAGCTGCAATTAACTTTAGAGCGACTAAATGTTGACTATAACTACGGGCCTTTGTTTCCCAAATCCGTGTCTAACAGCCGCACTCCGAAACGTTCCTTAAATTAGCTCTAACGGGCACTTAACTAATGATCGTTAAATCTGTTAATTAAAGTTTCCTCTCAGAGTTAAAAATTATGAAATAAAAAATTTAAGTATGGCCCCAGTTGCGGCCCTTTATTTTTGTGGCCTCGCTCACTTTTTTCGTTCAGTTTGAAATAAAACATTAAAATAAGTATTTATATCTATTTGCGCGCACTGGCTCAATACTCGCAATGGCTGATTGAGTAGAGCACTGGCGTGCCATTCGAGAGATCCGAGTACGAGTCCTCGGGCAGGAAAATTTTTTTTTCCTTTTTGATTTATGTTTTTTCTTTTTCAATTTTAATAAACTGTCTTTATTAATTTCTATGATTTTTTGATCTAATTTTCTTTTGCTTTATAGATTTTGTTCCTTTAAAAAGGAACCAAATTTTTTTTTAATTTAATTGAATCTTTAGAAGCTTTTTGCTAAAATGCAAACAAGACCAATAATTCTAATTCTGAAATCTGTCTTTCAACTCACCTCAGTCTTTCGAAAGACAAAACAAGAAAAACTGAAAATTTGAGAAACTGAAAGCAAAAGAAGAAAGATGAATCAAAAAAGTTTCCAAACGTTAAATAAAATAAAAAATATGAATTTTTTAAGCTATAAAACTTAAAAAAAAATGTATTATCGTTGCCGAGGATTGAACTCGGATCTCTGTTACAGCAACGTTATCGAAATTGAAATTTATTGAAAACAAACAAAAAATTTCAAAATCATTCGTTAAAAAGTTAAGTAAAGGTTTTTGTTTACTTAACTTTAATGTTCATTAAATGTCGTTAACGAATCATTAACTGCCTCTGAGGGGGAATTTTTTCAAATCGTTACTGAGGGACACCTTAGTGCACTCTAAGTGCGGCTGTAAGTATGGGAAAATACTGACTACATGTTAAAATTTTGTTAAGGGGCCGAGTTTATCTTCCATAGAAGTACTGTGTAAAAATGTCCGCTCTTGTCGGTGGATACAATTTTCGATTTTTTATGGATACTATAAAATTTAAGGCAGTGGCATCACTGCTTATAACAATTATATTCAACAATTTTTATTGAGCTCGAGGCCGTTTTTCAATGAAAACTTATTGTGGAAAAGCAACAATAATTTGAAAAAATGGTAGAAGTGATAGCTATTTCGGAAATCACCACATTTCCTCATCAGACTTCTTCAGTAGGATTATAACCGACGATCCCACTGACTAATAAGGCGAACTTAGCACAGTACGTAGGCGAAATAGCTATCACTTCTACCATTTTTTCAAATTATTGTTGCTTTTCCACAATAAGCTTTCATTAAAAAAGGCCTCGAGGTCAATAAAAATTGTTGAATATGTTTATTATTTTCAATAAAAGCCTAGCTCATTATATAACTAACACAATATAAATCCATATTTCAAACTTTGTGTTGCAGTTAGATTTTCGAGTTTTTTTAATTCGATTTTTTAGAACTTTTTTGAGTATGCAGTTTGATAGCCCATTAAATTCCAGGGTAATAATGTGCAAGTTTTAAGTTGCTAAAGAATCGCGTTGATTTTTAATATTTTTTTTCTTGTATACATTTGGTTAGTGGGTCGGTTGTCGAAAATGCTAAAATACCTTCTGCTAAGAGGGAACATAGTGCTTTTGCGAGCGTGCGTGTTGCAATAGACCAGCTCATATTAATTTGGCTTTTAAAATGCAATTGCAAACATTCTAATAAGCCTTGTAACCTCAAGTGTTTACAGAACCAGCCTTTAAACGCGGGAATCTTAGTCCAAGAATAAAAAAATAAAAATGCGCGTACGCTTGGTTCGCATCATATTTAAGTCATATGTGGCCAAAGAGTAAATATATTTTGAGGCACCTGCTGCAAAGAACAAAGCTTGTAAAGATTTATTAAGAAAATAGTTCAAAACTACACCCTTTCCAATAGTATTTCAGAAAAACACAAATGTATTTCTGAAAACTACAAATGCTTTTCAGAAAAATTCAATGTGTTTCAGAAAACCTCAAGTTATATTCAGAAAACCTCAATTGATTTTCAGAAAAGGCCAAATGTGTTTCAGAAAACCTCAAATTATATTCAGAAAAACTCAAATAAAATTCAGAAAAGGCCAAATGAATTTCAGAAAAGGCCAAATGTATTTCAGAAAACCCCAAATGTATTTCAGAAACACTCAAATGAAATTCAGAAAAGGCCAAATGTATTTCAGAAAAACTCAATTGAAATTCCGAAAAATGCAAACGAAATTCAGAAAAGCGCAAATGTAATTCAGAAATCATTTCCAGAACACTTTTATCTATGGACTTTTTATCATCACTCTTATGGCGTTTTCGTTTCTACAAAAAATGTTGCCTTCTCATCGCCCTCTTCTTAGTGTTTGTGCGTAGAGGGCAAAGAGAAGGTTGCATTTTTCGGTAGANCGTATGTATGTATTTCAACGCGTATGTATAGACATTTTCTGACATTAACCCATGGCTAATGACTGGTGCGAAATCAGTCCAAA
>NW_016173967.1:0-11400 GCF_001687245.7 Rhagoletis zephyria
CCTACAGCTTCCACTAGCTATGCATGCAACTTAACTTATAACTATATTCTTAATACCCTGCTTTGATGGTTCGTTTTGTCTAAAGTCTGTGAACGTAGCTTGAGTTGGTAGTCGAGCAGAGTAAAAGTCAGTAGAAATTGGTATAGAAAATCTATTCAAAATGCAACAAAAGCTTCGAACACAGAAGATATTCTTGTCGGTGTAGACAATGAAAAGCATTAAGGCATAATTGAAATTTCATTGTGGCCACTTGTTGTTATTAACGATTTGAGATGGAGCAACTAAAGCCACAGGCACTAGGTAACAAGAGTTTACAAATTTTGAAATTGTATTAACAGGGTTTTAAAAATTTTAAATTACTTCATTTTTTAATTTAAACAATTTTTTTTGAGCTTGAGGACGTTTTTTTCTAAGAATAAGCATTATTAAAAGAAATATAAAGACATGGACATGCCTACCGATATCAGTAGCGATATTTTTTATCGTTGTTATCGATATATTGTTAAATAGATATTATTTTAATTCAGATTTGATTATTTTACTTTTTCGAGAAAACATTTTTTCACCATCGATGTTTAATTTTTCAAAGTAATCGAATTCGAATCAGGGCTGTCGCTTCTAGATATAATCGCCCTTTTATGCTTTTGCTTTGCGTCCGCATTCTTATTATTTCTAACCATCCTTTCATTTTCACCATTGTGCTAGTGCATTGCTCAAACAGTATTCCCCTTTTTGGTAAACTAGTGTAATAAAGACGTTGTCCCTCTACTTTCCTCTTATTATAAGTCTGACTACTATTTGTTGTACCTTCACTCTTGATAATGCTTTCCTCAAAATTAGTTTTCTTCCTTTATCTTAATTCGCCGTAAAATTGCAACATCTATTGAAGCTTGAACTTGTTATTATTAGTCAAAAGCAGACAAGAAATTAATTGTTACTCATACGCCACGTTGCACCCGAAACCCGCATATCACACGTTTACAAGTCGCAAATCCGAATTTAGGGCCAAGTATCTGGTTAGCAACTCAAACTCTCTTGCTGCATTTTAACCTGGCTAATTCAAGTCGCATATTAAATAGTTTGAAAACTAGTATCAGGCTACTGTAAAATTGTAACTTTCCTTCTACGCATTATGTAAATTAAATTATTCGCCCGCACTCATACTCACCCAATCATTTGTTCTTGCGACTGCTACTTCACCTGCTTGTGGTTTGGGGTTGTGGTCAGTTAGTTGATTGTTTGCAAAATGGTCTACTGTGGTTTTTTGGTTACTCGTGTTAATGTGCGGGGATGGATCTGGAGGGTCGAAGAGTCTCTCTCTCTCTCTTCCTCGATGCGTACACGCTTGATTGCTTGAGTATACAATGTCGCACCACAAGCTGTGGACGCCATAAGCGGTTTAATTGACATTCGCCTATACGTATGTTGGTATATTTTCATTAGTTAATGAGTTATTAAGCGGTTGATACGCGAAGCGGATGGCTACAAATCTTGTTGAAGAGTAACTAATGTACTAATGAGATCATAAATTCAAGCGCGCAATTGAGTAATGTCATGGCATTTATGATATACATGTGCGAGTAAACGAATTATATGACTGCGGGTGGAGCTACGGGGCATATACGTTAAATACGCAAACTACGGTTATATGAGCACGAGGGGTTATTTTTACTTTTTTAGTAGACCTTTTTTAAGTTTTCATTTAAATACAATTTCGCCATGGAATATTGTACTTTATACAAAATTTAAGATAATGCATTTTCTAAGATAAGCGTGCCACCCTTTAACAAATTTAATAACTTTTGATTTTTTTAACTTTTTTTAATTTAACAAATCTAAAAATTTAGCAACTGGTCTAATCAGTAAAAAAAAGTATTCAAACGATGAAATAAATGCAGAAAAAGTCTGTACCACAAAACCAAATTTAAATTTCAGAAGCGCCAAAGTAAGTTATGGCAAATGCGAGAGAGAAAGAAAAATTACTTACCGCAAAAGTGGTTCCTTTCAGAATGATAAATGTTTCGCGCCTTTTTTTTACTTTTCGCTTTTACTTTTTAATGTGTAGCGTATGGTTTGCCCTTTATTTATTTTTTGCTATTTTTCTGGATAATTTTCCTGGTAAATCATTGCCAGTTAAGTGCATTTTAAATAAAGTTGTTAGGAGTCAAGGAGAAAACATTTGCGAAAAGTGATAATGACGTTCTTTGTGTATGCTAAAGGACCTTATAAAGGTGTCATATAATTTCTAGGAAATAATTTATGAAAAAAATTTCTTATTTTGAAAGCAAAAAAAAAAAATATGACGGTTTACTCCATGAGAACAAATAGTCTATATTTGAAAGGCTGAAGTAAACCTGAATGTAAAGTCCGAAATTGTGGCAATGGAAGTAGTCCTTTAATCAGAAAGTATAAGTGTTGGTATCAGTCCAGTATGAGAATACTCGGATTGATTCAGTAATTTTTTGGAATTAAAAGTGACGATCTATCTAGTAGTATCTAGAAAGCAGATATGGCGCATGACTCCTTTAGAATTTGAATTTTTTAAGGGTACAATCTTTTTTTTTAAAGTATGAAATATTTTCAGTGATAATAAAAATTTCTTTCTGTCTCTCAAATATCCCAACTCTCAGCAAAGGTGTTAACGCTGGCCTTGTATATCATTTGTGAGAAGAGTTTGCTATTAAGTTGCAAAGTTAAAATTATCATCAGAGATGACAGTTATGTGCCAGATAAGTTCTAGCGTCAGAAAGAAGTTTTTGTATGAATTGTATATGTATAGCAGGTATTGAATATAGGCCCTCCGTTTGATATGTAGGAATAGAAAACCTATACCCAATTTTTCCCCCAAGTGTAACGAATTAGGGGACTATTTAAATTGTGGTCTAGTTGGGGATTCCTAGGGAGAGCTTGTGCTTACACTATCAATACCACAGAAAAGTCGGACCAGTAGATTAGGCTGGGTTAGGTTACAACGACTGTCTTTGACCGGGCCCCACTTGGATATTTAGGAAATTGTCTTGTGTGGTACCACGAAAACTGAACAGAAACCATTACTTAGTCGACGAAACTCAACGAGGTGATTATGAAATGACGAATGCGACAAATATCAATGCCTGACAGCTCCTAAGCGTTGGTCAGAAAGTGTGAGCCAAAATGTTTCCAACTTTGTCACTGTTTGGCTGGGCAGTCGTAACAGAAAGTGTTGGCTACTATTGGAATGATCAGCTAAGAATCTACATAAAGCTTTCTGCGTGAATACCAATAGCACAACGGCACTGTTTTAGCCCCACAAACAGGGATAGCAGATGTTTTGCAAGCTTAAGAAGCCCCTTTGACCGCCTGCGATCCACCCTACGTCTGCGCATATCTTAGTTTTTTTTCTCAACGCTCATTGAGCTAACATGTCAACCAATCGTCCAAGAGTGAACCATAGGAAGAAAGAGCTATCCACAACTGCTCCTTATTCGGTGACAACCCAAAAAGTGTGATTTTCCTTGCTAAGTCATCAGACACGCAGTTTCCCGCAATGCCACTGTGGCTTGGAACTCAAATGAGGCTGATTCGAAATACCCTGATCCTCATAGCGTTCAGGGCCCTGATAGCGGTCTTATTCAAACTCTTCAGCAGTGAACCTACCTACCACTTTTATAATGACAGCTATTTCCACCTGAAATACACTGACCAAAAGCGTTATCATAGTTTTGATGGATATTACCCGGAATCCACCAAGTCTGCCTCTAAGTTCTGGTCCATCTTTGAAGAGTCCACTGCTCCCTTCCTCCATTAACCCGGCCATACCTGATCATCGCTTGAGGGAATGCGGGTAGAGGAAACGTTATTATTATTATTATTGTTGTAAGGGATAGAGCATTGCGACCTCAAGATTTATTGTGCCCACTTCATAGATTATAGTGTGTCTATTAATTCAGTATCCGAGAGAAACTTTAGTATGGAGCCTAAATCTATGGATTTCACTTCGCCTTTGGTTATCAGATGTTCACCCAGGTGCCATTTGCGTTTGCGAATCAGTGCAGGACATTCTTCTAATTTGTGCTGTGCAGTCTCGTTTTCCATCCTGCAAAATCTGCATCGCTCATGCGAGTAAACTTCCAATTTAGTCAGGTGATAGTTCAGCCTGCAGTGTCCTGTCAAGATTCCTGTAAAAATGCTTAAGTTATTCTTTGATAAGCTCATACATTCCTTGAAGCGTTTTAGGTTAGGTTAGGTATGCTAAAGGCTGCAATAAAAGTCCTGCAGGGCTACAAAGTACCCAGTTATAGAACCAGTTGGCCACCCGGCTTTATATAAAAGCAGACATATTATTATTATTATGAGCCTTGAGCACTGCGACCTCTAGGGTGGTCTATTGTGCGTGGCCCTTTACCCTATATATGAAGGCTTTTAATATAAGCTAGCACTTCGGTGGGCTTTTTGTTCCATATTTCGAATGGATTAAGTGTTGTACCACCTAGGCGAGCGAGTCTGCGTCTAGCGAGAGCAACACATTCACAAAGGATGTGTTCTGGCGTTTCTTCGTCCATCTCACAGAAGCGACAGACGATCGTGTCTGAAAGATTCATTTTACTGAGGTGATAACGCAGGGAACAATGTCCCGTGAAGTACCCAGTGAGAGTTCGAAGGTCCTCCCTGCCTAGATTTATGAGCTTTTTTGAAGCTTCTTGTGATGGACAGATGAACCGCTTAGCTTGTCTTTGCCCCAGACTTTCATTCCAGTGGCTTTCGAATTTTTTGTCGACCCACTTGTTTATGACCTCCCTNGTGATGGACAGATGAACCGCTTAGCTTGTCTTTGCCCCGGACATTCATTCCAGTGCCTTTCGAATTTTTTGTCGACCCACTTGTTTATGACCTCCCTTAAGTGGGCTTTGGTGAGCCCGCAGAAGGGTTCCGGGCCATGGAATAGTGTGGTAGCTCCGTGTTTTGCTAGGCGGTCCGCCTGTTCATTGCCGTCATGTCCCTCGTGCCCCGGCACCCAGCCCAGTAATACTGTGTTCTTGCTTCCACGACCGTTTAGGGTGTTGAGGCAGTCGTACACTAGTTTGGATGTTATTATGTGGGACCTCGGTGCTAGCAAGGCAGCCTGACTGTCCGACATAATGCAANGATGTTATTATGTGGGATCTCAGTGCTAGCAAGGCAGCCTGACTGTCCGACATAATGCAGATGTTTTTAGAGGATGTGCCTCTTCTGAGGCATTCTCTGCCACAGATATCGATCGCATGAATCTCTGCTTGGAAAATGGTGGGGTAGCTGCCCATTGGTATCGATCTTTTAAAATTCGGCCCAAATATACCAGCTCCAGTTTTTCCATCTTCAAGCTTTGATCCGTCAGTGTACCAAACCTCAGCTCCGGGTTTGGTGTAGGGGTTTCCTGTGCTCCAGGATGATCGGAACTCGGAAGTGTTTAGGATTCTCAGTGCCGAGAGACTGGCCTCTCTCTCTATTAGAATTGGGAAGGGCGGCATGCTTACAAGAGCACTAAGTGCATCAGCAGGACAGGTCCGCATAGCCCCTGTTATACCAATGCACACCATTCGGTGTAGTTTGCTTAGTTTTGCGCTAGCAGTTCTTTGTGTCGCTTTTGTCCACCATGCCAAGGATGCATAGGTGACTATCGGCTTCACAACTGTGTTGAATGACCAGTAAGTCATTTTGGGGGAGAGTCCCCATGTCTTCCCGTAAAGTCGCTTGCATGCGAAGAAGGCTCTCATTGCCTTGTTTACGGTTGCATCCAAATGTACATTCCAGGTGAGTGTCTTATCTAGCCACACCCCCAGGTATTTTGCTTCATTTGAGAGCCCTATTCTAGTGCCGCCCAGAGTCAATTCTGTCATGGATAACTTTTTCCTCCGGGTAAACGGAACCAGAATAGATTTAGTAGGATTAATGGATAATCCTTTGGTGTCACACCATCTTTGCGTAATGCGCAGGGCTTGTTGCATGCGGTTGGAGATCGTTTCGTCATGCAGCCCTGTTACACAAATTACCAGATCGTCTGCATATCCTTGTGTTTCAAAGCCATGGTCGTTCAGTAGGAACAGGAGTTCGTCTATAACCATAGTCCACAGAAGAGGAGAGAGTACGCCCCCTTGAGGGCAACCTCTTGTGGCTGTAATCGATTCTTTCGTCCCTCCAAGCTCCATCCTGATCTTCCTTGTTTTTAGCATAGAAAGCACCCAATTTATTATGATGGGGCTCACTCCCTTGCATATCAGGGCATCTCTTATTGCCCTGTATGACGTGTTGTCAAAAGCCCCTGAAATGTCAATGAAGGCACAAAGGGCTATGTTCTTAGACTCCAGAGCCTTTTCGATTTTCGATGTAAGGCTGTGAATGGCAGTCTCAGTGGACTTGCCTGGTTGATAGGCAAATTGGTTCTTATTCAGTGGTCGTTCCGCTAGGTTGACTTCTCTGATGTGTTGATCCAAGATTTTCTCCATGCCTTTTAGGAGAAAGGAGCTGAGGCTAATTGGTCTGTATGATGAAGGAATTTGCTCCGGTTTACCTGCCTTCGGTAAAAATTCCACCTTAGCCTCTGTCCATCTACTGGGAATGTGACCCAGTAGGAGCAACGCTCTGTATAGTCTGGAGAGGACTGGGGCTATGTAGTTACTTCCTTTTTGGAGTTGACAAGGATAGACCCCATCTGGTCCTGGTGATTTGTATGGGCTGAAGGTAGATACCGCCCATTGCACTCTTTCTACCGTGGTAAGTTTAGTTGCAAGGCTTTGCAGACATAACAAGTAGATATATTTGAGTTCGAAGTCCTATCCTACAACACTTGTGCGACAGTAAATTTTACACACAAAAAGATTAATATATTCGAGAAATTAGCGGCAAAAAAGCGAAACTACGTTTTTGGTATTTCTCCCTGACGCCAGGATTTTTATACCCGAGCGCACTTGTGCACAAGGGTATGTTAATTTTGTTCACATAACGGTTGTTTGTAACAGGCAAAACGAATCGAGATAGATATAGACAAATGTATACATCAATGATCTGAATGAAAAGAGAAATCGATTAAGCGGTGACTGTCTGTCCGTCCATCCGTCCGTCCGGCCGCCTGTGCACAAGATAACTCGGGTAAAAATTGATATATCTTAACGAAACTTGGTACGCGGACTTCTTATGGGCGTAGGACGGATGGTATTAAATGGGCGAAATCGGACAATAACCACGCCTACCTCCCATATAACGGAAAATTTCAGAAATGCGAAAACTGCGATATTTTAGTAACTACTGAAGATAATTCACTCAAGATTGATATTTACAATGAGTTTTAGACGGAAAATAAGAATATTAAAAAATTTTGGCAAATGGGCGTAGCCACGCCCACTTATGGTTACATGTGTATAACTTGGTAACCGATAGACCAATTTCTTCCGAACTTGGCACAGTTGTTCGTCCTGGTACAGGATACCAAATGGCCTAAAATGTTTAAAATCGGATAATAACCACGCCCACATACCATATAACGGTAATTTAGAAAAATACGAAATCTTCGATAAATCAGTAAATATTAAAACTAATTTATTAAAAATTGATGTTTGGAACAATTCTTTACTAGGAAATACGTTTATGATAAAATTTTGGAAAATGGGCGTGGCACCGCCCACTTATGATCACATATATGTATCTCGGTAACCGTTCTACCAATTTGTACCAAACTCGGTATGGCTATTGTGCTTGCCACATAGAAGCAAAACGTTGAACATTATTGAAATCGGACTAAAATTACGGCCGTCTTTCATATAACGGTAAATTTCAGAAATGCTTGAAATTTTAATAATATTTCGAAATTTAAGGACACTAATTTACCGCCCGAACTTAGACTTTCTTACTTTTTTTCAAAAGGTCGTTAAACTTCAAAGATATGATTAATGGAAAAAATCATTAAAAAATTTCAGTGTAATATAGAATGAAAATATAGGTACCAAATTGTTTGTTTGTTGATTGGTAACGACGAACAGGAATTGAAAATGTCCTTTCAAATTATTTTCTTGAATATCCTTGAATGTATGCAATATTTAGTAAAAAAAGTAAATATGGTAAGGTACACACGTCCTCATCCTCGAATTTTGTACTTGTGAACCAACAAACTATTTTTCCTTTAATTCTGCAGAACTTTCTATTTATCTTGGTACACAGTTTTTTATTATATCTACACTGCACTGAATTTTTTAAAAATTTCAATGTAATATACCTTTAAAATTTCAAAGTCCTTTTGAAAGAAATCCTGGCGATAAAGAGAAAAACTAAAAACAAGTTTTACACTATTTGACTCATAGTTGTTGATTGTATAGTGTGTTGTGAAATTTTTTGGTTTTAATCGCACAGTGCAATATATCTTGCGAGAGAAAAACCTATTAAAATACAGTTTTTATGAAAACCCAAGATAACTCTTATTGGGGCGATTTCTCATTAAACACTCCCACATGGCAGAAATGAACAAAAAATTTGCATTTAAATGTTTAATTACTTAATTTCGAGTACAAAGCGCCAAATGAAGCATGAAGAGGGAACAACAAAACGAAAATGGAAAGCAAACATTAAGTGAGCAACAACAAGAACAACAACAACGTAAGAAACTATAGAATATCGCAACAATGCTATGTTTCTCAGTGAAGAAGAAAATACTGAAAAAGAGATGCGTGGGTAGCAGTCACTGGTCAGCTGCTTGCTTGCCGCATGCGTGAGCGCACACATAATTATGCTCCCACCGCTTGTGTGCATACCAACTACTTGTGTAAATAATTTAAATACATACGCGCAATGCATGCAGCCACATACGCGAAGAGTGTAAGAAAAAAATAAAATAAAATTCGTAGCAAAAAAGTAAAAAAAGTAGTTTCGGTACCTCGGGGCCTCCACTTTTGCTTAACGCTGCGTGCGCACATCCTAGCTGACCGCACAGTGAGCTCAAGCACTCCTTTAGGCTTGTATGTCCGTGCGTACATATGTGCGTGAGTGCACCAACCTTGTTTTATGCTTGTGTGAGTACTTGCTACAAATTGCTTCAGTGGTAATGGTTTCATTTGACTGCCAGCAACCACGCATTGGCTCAAATGAGTTTGGTGTCTGAGGTTTGAGGAGGTGGACAGACACAGATTGTTGTGTGCTTTTGTTTTCTGTTTGCCCTCGGTGAGCTGGCGGTGCAGCAACGTCAAAGTGCGTGTGCGTTGCATGCAACCGTGACTGTGACGACCAACTTCCGCACATAGCACACCACGCTACACTTACTCCCAACATTTTTCTGCACTGTAGCAACATCGCTTCAGCCAACAGTGCTTGTTGTACTCCTTTTTTCGTGTACGCACATTACGTATTCTCTTTACTCAACACTTTCGTTAATTTCGCGCTTGTACTAGCGAATTTTTTGCGCTGTATTTTTATTTTCTTTTTTCACTTGTGTATTTTTACGCTTCACATTTGCATGTGTGTGTGTGTTTTGTGTTTAAAAATTCATTTCAATTGCGTTACGCTTGAATTGGCAAGGACAGCTAGCGTAGCAGCGGCTGTGTTTTGGCGAGAAGGGAGCGGTTGTTGGTGAGCAAAGCAAACATTGGCCAGGCGCCACACAAACCTGCTCATACACACACACCCACACACACACACACTTTCCCTCCATCTGCGACACTCACAATCAACTAAGTTAAATTGGAGTAGCATACTTTTGTGTGCTGTTGCAAGGCTTTGAAGTAGTAATCGGCTATGGTTTGGGAATATGTGTAAAAAAACAGCAACAGCTAAAAAAGAGCTCAATCAAAAATAATAAAAAAAAACTACTTAAAACCAACATCTGTCACCCCCAGTTCCCCTATTTGGGGCAGCCCACTACATTCAGAGACCACCCGCCAAACTGAAATGCATGCTTAAATGTTTGAAAAATTGTGCTCTTACAAATGAGTAATTGCTCGTATACATAGTGCGTTCACAGCATGCACTCGCACTCATTGCCTCATACTATTTATTAGTAGGTATGTAAATATTTGTGTTCGCGTGAGTTTTCCAACAGACGCATCAATGAGTTGCCGTGCTGCCACAATAGCTATATATGTACATACATCCCTGCACCCACTCAATCGCCACACAACATTATCTTTGCACCTTTGACGTCTCTGTATTTGCTAAGCCGCGACGGCTTTGACTCTGCTCGCCTTTGAACGAGTGCCGCGAATTTTCGTTATTTTCTTGTTTGCGGTTAATTTCGCTTGAGTTTACCTTCAGCTACATTGGCTATAAACGAAAAAGGATTTTTTTCAGAGATTATACTGAGAATATTCATTTTTTAACGTTGCAGTATAAAATTTTCATAATAAAAGTATAGCTTTTTTATGCTTAAAAATATCTTAGCTATGTATGTTTTTGCATTTTTCTTTTCCGTAGACAAGTCTTATTAGTTTTTTTAATTAAAGAATATTTACAAAAGAATGAAATCAAAACACAAGTATGCACTTGAAAATTGTTTGAAAAAGTCTTTAGATTTACAGAACTCAATTTTATATAAAAAATGAAATTGTGTATACTTTTGGAGTTTTCGAAAGCAGTTAATTTAAATAATTTTTAACCCAAACCAAATTGTAAAATTTTGCAGTTTCCATGATTATTTTTTTTTGATTCGATTGAAAAAAATGCATATTTAAATGATTTAAAATTATTTTTAAATATTTTCCAAGTCCTAAAACTTCTTTCCTAAAATAACACTAAAATTAGCATTTAAAACAATCTATTTTTTAATTATTTTAAATGATTTTTGGTATAATTTTTTCTCAGTAATAAATAAAGCTTTAATGCAAATAAAAAACACTTGTGTAAAATAAAAAACAAAAAGCAATAATAATTTTCGTTTTTTTTGGTCTTGACTATATTTTTGTAAAATCAAAAAAGACATTTTTATAAACCTTCTCAAATTAAAAAAAAAGATATAGATACATGTTTAGGAAAAATAAATTCCAAGTTATTT
The DNA here is from genome assembly GCF_001687245.7 of Rhagoletis zephyria. Taxonomy (NCBI): domain Eukaryota; kingdom Metazoa; phylum Arthropoda; class Insecta; order Diptera; family Tephritidae; genus Rhagoletis; species Rhagoletis zephyria. The sequence goes on from NW_016173967.1 coordinate 10,985, forward strand.
TTAAATTTTTTGGGTATAATTTTTTCCTATAATAATTTTTATTTATGTTCATCAAAAAAAAAAACATAAAAAAATTAAATTCATGAAAAATTTATTCATAACTGGTTATACTTTTTTTATGTATACGATTTTCCTATAAAAGCAAAAGTTTTCAGTTAAACTAAAAATATCAAAAATAGTATCAATATTTATTTTGAAAAAATCATATGTTTGGTACGAATTTCGTCCTTCCTTTACCCTCAATTGAGAAATTGAATACATTAGAAGTTTTAAAGCAAATTAAAGACACGTGACAACTAGTTGGAAGTGGAGTGAATTACTTCAATAAAAAAATAATAATTTTGCATTTTGACTTTGGCAGTAAGTAAAACTGAAATAAATACGGTTTAAACCACTTTTTAATTTACATATAAACA
>NW_016173968.1:0-11399 GCF_001687245.7 Rhagoletis zephyria
TATGTACAATGCTCGAGTGGTGAGTACCGGCACACCGGCCGAGTGTTGCACAAACAACGAGTTGGGGGAGTAACTAGTCTCACGAACTTGCAATACAAAAGTGAAAGTTAAGAAAAGTCGGTGATTCGCGTGCAATATGCAATGAATTTAGACAGGTATCCACGTGCTGGCTGTGGGGTTAAGCCCCACTTCTCTATATTTTATTTTATTTTTTTTTTGCGCTGTGGTGAAATTCCAATGGAGTAGAGTTTCCAATATCGCAAACATAGTTTTTGTAGTATGTGTCTGTGTGTTTATGTTTGCACTCGAAGTTTTGCACTGATAAGAAGTTTTCAAAAGATTAGGCTAAGCCCTTTTTTTGTAAAATCATAAAATTTACTTATATTATCGCCAAGTCTTTAGAAAGCATAATTTTCTGAATTGCCTCTTCTGTCGTTTGTTAAAACTGGTGTAAATGCGTTTAGTAGAAGCCAATTTGATATGTTGCATATTTCAAGGCGCTTATTAGGTTTTTAGTGCATTGCATAGAGGGCCAGAAGGCATTCAAAAACGGCCAAAAGTCAACATTAAAATTTTAATTGTTTTATACTAATATTTAAAATAAGCAGTATTTAAGGTAACTGTTAGCAAAAAAACTATAGCAATTGCCTCAACATTGTGGTCACAATTTCGTTTTGATTCTGGTGGTATAGTAAAATTCAATTTTTCTTTCCAGAAAATAATAAATATTTTCCTTTTGCCTTTTGTTTCTTATTAATAAGCTGCAGCAATATAAAAAAATATATAAAAGCATAATTCAAAATAGCCTTTGCTTAAAATAATTCGACATTATTTATTGAGTCAGGCCTTAATTTTTATGAATTGTGCTCGTTGTATGTAGTTTAGCACTTGTGTACCATCTCACATCACAAAACATAAAACATAAAATCTATTCTACATTTAATGTACTTTAAGATAGATTTGCTCAATTTTGCTTTATACATATGTGTTTATTACCACCTATAGATAATTAATTCTGAATTTTTTAATTTTCCGAGTTGCTGGGATTAGTTGCAAGATGATGAACTCAACCGGTGATTAATCCACAACATAATTTTATGTCTTATTTTATTTTAAAACTAAAATTGAANTTCGACATTATTTATTGAGTCAGGCCTTAATTTTTATGAATTGTGCTCGTTGTATGTAGTTTAGCACTTGTGTATCATCTCACATCACAAAACATAAAACATAAAATCTATTCTACATTTAATGTACTTTAAGATAGATTTGCTCAATTTTGCTTTATACATTTTTTAATTTTCCGAGTTGCTGGGATTAGTTGCAAGATGATGAACTCAACCGGTGATTAATCCACAACATAATTTTATGTCTTATTTTATTTTAAAACTAAAATTGAAGTTTTTTTGGGATAAACATTCAAACATCTTAATTTAATAAAATTAAAAAAGTGCTTAAAAAATAAAAAATAAATAAAGAAATACAAAAACAAATAAAATACAAAAAAATACAAAAGCGAAGTCTAAATTCGTAAATGGTAAAAAAAAAATAAAATATATATATATATAAAACACGAAACGAAACAACTACCAAAAAAAAGAAACCGAGTCCTAAGTTCGTAATACGTAAAAAAAATGTGAATACAATAAAAAACAAAAAAATCAAAATATTAGTAAAACAAAACAGTGAGTCTGCATTTATAATTGGCAGAAAACCTATAAGTATAAAAAAAAACAAAAAAATAAAATATACCAAAAAAAAGTGAAGTCGAAATTCGTAGTGAACCCTCCTCCTGGTTGGCTTTGGAAACTACATTTTATGTAGGCTGACTAAAGGCGAATTTTGTATGCCGGTCATATCGGATTTTTCATTTCCAATTTTTGAAATCTAACTTCAAATTCGTTCCCAGTAAGCCCGGAAATCATATCATAACATACAGCGGACGAACTAGCCAACGAGGTGCGGTTGTGCGGTGGACATAGCAGCCTTTCTCTGGGAGGCAGAATTGACGAAATTTATCATTCGAATGCTAGACAGGAGGAAACCGCAAAGGATCGTATTTGATTACCCAGCAGCTCTGGGTGTCTTATGATCCACTAAAAACCAGCGCTCTATTAGCAATGAGGAAATAAACAACCTACAATAGGTTTTGTAGCAGTGGCGAGGAGTGGTTATCGAAAGAGACAGTACAAACCGTAAAGACACTAGGAAAACCATTTTTCCGAATATTTCAGAGTGCAGCCGCGTCTCTTTTTTATGATGAACTCAAATTCATTAAAGCCGTCAAACGGCTGTGGGAATCAAAATGCCAAAACTTGCAAATTGCTTGTTACCATGGTGACAATCCACTTAAACCCGCCAACCAGAGCAAAATTCTATTGGGACTGTATATGGGGTAAATATGTATGTATGTATATACTATTAGTATCATACTGCCATGTGCGCATTCTTTTGTTTATGGGTTGAAATGGCTCTTTTACTGAGTTAAAAATAGTCAGTTTCTTTTTTTTGCAAAAGAAATGGGTCGCCTTTAAGCAATGAATCAATAAAATGAAGTCCATAATCCAATTAACCAAAAACCGACTTGCAAAAAATTTCAATTTAAACNAAAATGGCTCTTTTACTGAGTTAAAAATAGTCAGTTTCTTTTTTTTGCAAAAGATATGGGTCGTCTTTAAGCAATGAATCAATAAAATGAAGTCCATAATCCAATTAACCAAAAACCGACTTGCAAAAAATTTCAATTTAAACGTCTCAATTTAAGACGAAGAAACATTTGTATTCCCTTCTTGATCGCACATTGGCAAGTACTTCGCTTTCATGCTCCTCCTTTACGTACTTCTCAGCTCTCGAGGGCCGAATCGCTCATACGTGAGGCGCGCGTGTTGTTCTTCGCCATTTAATTGGCAAAATGAAATGAAAATCACACGCTAAATCCTATTAACCCAGTACCACAGTTTCGATAAGCGTATAAAACATCGAATACTTCCAGCGCAAGCGCCGCAAAGCACACCACAGTTGCGCTCACAGTCATTCACCAACACACACACACACACCACAGCAGCGCAACACGCACGAGTGAAATTCACCATACAACAACAAATGCACGAACGGAAACAATAACAATGGCACAAAGCAAGATGCCAACTGATAAGCGACTGATAACGACAAACACACAACAAAAACAACAACCACGTGCCTGGGGAGGCTTTGCACAAGTTCAACAACAACAACGACGACAACAAAGCTATTAAAAATTAAATAAAGTGCAACAACAACAGAAGCTAATTGTATTATGTATTATAATTATTACGAGATATGCTATGGGTGTATGGCTGCGAGCGTGTGTGTGTGTATGTATGTATGTGTGTCTGTGTTTGTACATTGTTAAGTGTACAATTACCGTGATGAAGGGTCTAAAGCGCTGCACTTAAAATAACGCTGCAACTGCTAATTATCTGATAATCGAGCGGAGCACCAAGCGCTTAGCAAACAAGCGATAAATGGGGGGCAAGCGCGTTTCCCAAGTAATTATCACAGATGCAGGCAAGCAGAGTCAATTCGCACATTCGCAATCAGCATGCAGTGGCTGCGGCGTTATATTTACTACCTAATTACATAACATAAATGTGTACATAGTACATACATATGTATGTATGTATGTGCGAGTAGCACGAAGCGACCATTGGAGTGCATTCCGCAAATGTAAGTACTAATTGAATTCAATTTGGTGATTTGGAAATTTTGAAAATCTCTATTACCCATCGCCCATCGCATGGCAGCGAGCAATTATTATCAAAGCTTTGCGAAATCGTACTTTTGCGCGCAATGAGCCAGACAAGTTTTATGGATGCGTGGTCGGTGCGCACAAAGCGGTTAATTTTGATTATTGTCATTCGAAATTATGGCAAGCCATTATTCTTATTTTTATTTGCGTTGTTACTGCTGCTGCTGTTTTGAACAGAACGGCGCTCTTTCGACTGCTCAACAATTCAAATTTGAACGCAGTCAAAGGCAGCGTATATTTTGCAAGCTCGTGAATAATGCAATTGTGTAGCGTTTGGAGGTTGCTCGGTGCCGTGAATTAGCCAACCACCAAAACAGCGGTTGGCTATCGTGTGAACCAGCAGACAGTGGCATCAGCGTTTATCCATATCTATCTTTATGCACTTGTAGTTAAAATGATCCTCTTTCAATGCCCCTACGTTCAAACAAGAACATGCAAAAAGCCTGCTGGCCAACAAAGAGACCAAGGTATTTTTAATTTAAATGTGTACAGTTAGGCAAAACAAAAAAAAAGGAAAACAATTCACCATTTGTTCGCCCATTATTTCGCTACCCTATGCCGTTATCTGCACTCGCCATAATTAAATGCAAATTTTTATCGCTGCAAAGAAAAAAAGGAGAGTTAATCCGACAAATGAAAGCACTAAAAGGGTAACTTGCCCCACGGCTGAAAAATTAATAATCTCGAATATAAATCTGCCATAAATGTATTAGGTGGTTGAAAAGTTTGCGCAAATTTTGTGAGAAAGTGCTTAGGTAAATTAAGCTCTCTTAAGTATTATTGCAATTATATTTCCATTTCCTTGATGGCAAAGAGGACTCTGCCGGGATTCAGCCATCTCAAAGCTTGAGACAATAATATTTCTCTACCAGTTAGAATTGGAGCTTTTAGTTCTGTTGGATAATAAATAAAGCTAGCTCAAGTCACTCAAGTTAACTAGTTCATTTAGTTCATTCTCGTCCATTTTAATTCACACAATGTCGAAGTTTCTTTTCCATGTCGTTGTAAGGCTCATACAGCCCTCCCTTCAGCACAGGCATGATGAGTGACTTATAGAGTGTGAATTTTATACCAGTGAGTGGTTCAGTTCTGCAGCTCTTATTATTTTCTCCGACATCAGATTAAATAAATCACACAAGAGGGTGCCACCTCCTCTGAAACCTCATTTGGTATCAAACGGCTGGGAGAGGTCCTTACAAATTCTGACGGAGCTGGCGGAATCGCTCAGCGTCATTTACCACAGTCATATTAGATTCGCGGCATAAAGACAACTTCTTTCGCTGCTGTCGAAAGCGGCTTTTATACGTCAAATAGATCCTCGCGATTTCTCGCGAGTCTTTTCTAAGATTTGGTATTCTAACTATCTCATCTGTGGTGGATTTGCCGGGTCTAAAGCTGCACTGATAAGGCTCAACCAGTTCGTTGACGGTGGGCTTCAGTCTTTCACACAATGCGCTCGATAAGACCTTTGTAACCTATATATGCTTAGAAGACAGATCCATATGACGGGGTCGCATTTCTTGTGGACTGGGCAGAGCACACCTAAACTCCAGTCGTCGGGCATGCATTTATCTGATCATATTCTCCATAGGAGTTGATGAATGCACCTTATCAGCCGCCGTACTTGACTAGCTCAGCTGGCAGGCCGTCAGCTCCAGCAGCTTTGTTGTTTTTCACGCNTGCACCTTATCAGCCGCCGTACTTGACTAGCTCAGCTGGCAGGCCGTCAGCTCCAGCAGCTTTGAATAGCGTAATCGCTATTCGTACATCGTCATACACTGAGGGGAAAAAATATTAAAATCAAATAGAAACGTAATTGATCTTACTATAAACGTCAACGAAAAGACTGTATATTGGTAAATATTCAATTCAATTACGCGCATATTAAAATGACTGCGTTCGTTCTGAAAAAGCATTCGTGAAGTGAATAATCAAGACAAAAACTAAAAAAAAAAATATTTAAGTTGCATGTTGCCTGCAGTGGAATTCGAACCCTGACCATCTTTGGATATCAACAAATTGTGGCATGCATCTTTGCGCACTCAGCTACACCCCGGCATATAAATTTGCTTTCAAATGTTGAATATCCATCAACACCACAGCACGCGATTTGTACGGATAAACATGTACTATGTATGAATGTGTGTGCTGTCATCGCTCTCAGAGCGGCGCTCTGCATGCTTGGGGTGCGTATGCAGCGTTGCCAGGTTGACGTTTTTAACGTCATTTGGACGTTTTTTGTATCCTGTTGACGTTTGGACGTTTTTTGTGTAAAAAATTACGTTTTTTAACTTCCCAGTAATTTTTCTCTATGCACAATATATTCAATGTATAGCGTACTACTCAAGTAGCACACTGGTGTATAAATTGGTGTACATTTATGAATTTTGGTATAAATATGATTAATTGTACCGAAATTCACAAATTTACACCAAGTTATACACCAATGTGCTACTTGAGTATTTGCTTGTAGAGTAAGTACTTACGCTCACACTTTCAGCAAATTTGTTACTAAATCTTGTAAGTAGAACTGATTTTGAATTGTTTTCTTAATAAATCTTTACAAGCTTTGTCTTTTGCAGCAGCTGCCTCAAAATATATTTATTCTTTGGACACATATGACTTAAATATAATGCAAACCAAGTATACGCGTATTTTTTTTTTATTCTTGGACTAAGGATCCCGCGTTTAAAGGCTGGTTGTGTAAACACTTGAGGTTACACCTAACCAAATGTCTACAAGAAAAAAAAATATTAAAAATCAACGCGATTATTTAGCCCTTCTAAACTTGCACATTATTGCCCTAAAATTTAAAGGGCTATGAAACTGCATACTCAAAAAAATTCTAAAAAATCTAAATAAAAAGTTGAAAATTTAGCTAAAACTTTGCAGATTTTTTATAATTTTTGCACAAAGGTTGAAATGTGGATTTATATTGTGTTAGTTATATAATGAGCTAGGCTTTTATGAAAAATAATAAACATTAAATAAACAAAAGAAAAAAAGTTCATCACAAGTGTATGTTTAAAATGATTTTTATATTAACGATCTCAAACCAGTTTACAGTAGTGGTATTCACCAACTTGTTGTCAACAGTCATTGCTTGAGCTCATCTGCTGTTTTGCCAGAGTGCCAGGCACTTGCTCACTTTGGTGAATACCACTAAAGAATTTTAAATGTGCTCTGTCGAAATGACTTTTTAATATACATTACGTAAATATGTCGCTTTATATACATCAAAAGTTTAATAAGAACAATTCTGTGTGCATACATGGAAAAGACGTTTTTGGGTAGGAAATGACGTTTTTTCAGACCAAGAGGGACGTTTTCTCATGCCGAAAACCTGGCAACACTGTGCGTATGTACACTCATATATATATACTTAGATGTGAGCAGCCAAATACGTGCGTAATAAATTTTGTATGAAAATGTTATTTTTAAATTCGATCATTTTTAAACGATAATCAAATATAAAGTATTAATTTTTACTATGCATTATTTCCCTCAGTGTAGTCAGGCGGTGGGACATCGACTCCATCGTCATCGACTAGAGGCTCGGGGGTTGAAAAGTATTCCCTCCATAATCTAAGTACGTTCTGGACAACGGTCCCTAGGTCACCATGGTTATTCTTACAGGAGTTCGCTCTGGTTTTGAAACCTTCCGTAGGTCGCCTAACTCTGTGATAAAATTTTCGGGAGTTTTTCCTGTTGGCCAGCATTTCAAGCTCTTCGCATTCACATATTTTGGCTTCTCTTTTTAATGAGACAAATACGTCTCGCTTCCTTCTTCACTTCCCTTTAGCGGTCACACATGGCTCGCGTTGCACTCGATTGCAGCTTGGCCCTGTAGGCGGCATCTTTTTTCTCTGCAGCTTCATCATCGCATCAGTTGTTCTTTCGGGCTGAAAGGCTGATATACATATGAATGTAACCTCCCAGCCATACAGCGTCGCTTGGACGGCTCAGCCGGTATTCCATCGGCTCCAGGGGCTTTTTAGTTTTCAGCCGCGTTTTTGCTGTAATCACCTCGTCTTGGTCGAGTGCCGAGAAGTGGGATTCGTGCCTATTAATTAATGGGGGTTCTTCTTCTTCTTAAATGAGCCTTTGCTGTCGCCATTCGAAAGCTTTGTGAAAGTGTGCCCCTAATATCTGTTACCAGATCTCTATCTTGATATTTGCAGGAACCAGGCCGGTATTTAAACTATTTTACTGTTAATTTTTCTGTCAAAAATTTCGCGCGCCATTCCTGCCTGCCATACACAGTTACACATTTGTTTATCTAATCCTTGTAAATATTATGTGAATACTCTGCGTGACTTTGTTATCCATCATTTCAAGGCATACCAAGCGTCAAAAACATCTCTCATACATAAAAAGTAATATCCGAAAAAAACAAAAAAAAAAACACAAGTTAATAAAAATCTTTAGCACATACATGCATATAATTCAATTACGAAAAACCCATTCCATAAAATCAACTATACGTCACAATCAATCGAATATGTTTGCACACACGTTTTTTTAGACAATAATTAACAAATACTTTAAGTGTCATAAAAAAACACCATTGTCCGGCAGCTGGAATTTTGCTTCATGCATCAGTGCTTCTAAAAATATTTTTGCTTTTCAATGCATAAATGTATGATCAACTAAGCATACACACATTTATATGTATATGTATGTTTGGAATTTTTACATACTTCCATGAATTTATTAAGGCTGTTGCCTTTGCTATGTGTGTGCAAACTTTAGTGATGTACGAAGAATCAGAGCTTTATTTAAAAATTTAGTCATCTTTTAACAAATTTTTCAGGTTTCCGCGTGTTTTTGTTACCTGAAATCCTAAAAAGTATCCTGCTGATTGAGCCTCAAGCTAATTAGAAACAAATCACAGGATTTTTCTATGGGTGCGTTGTGGTCGAGCTATCTCTAAAAATCGTACTTATGGTCCGATTTGGCTCAAATTCGAAACATATCTTAGTTACATAAAGGGAAGTATTTTCTATCAAAACTGACTTATTCCAAACTGTCAATCCAGGTGGGCAACAAAACTTTACTTTAAAGTCCAGATATAGGAAAAATTATATTTATGTTTCTCTAAGAAAAAGGCACGTTGACGAATACATACGACGGAGTATAAAAAATGATCACCTCTCTTCGAATCAGCACGCATATTCCAAGGGATAATCGGATAATCTACGACAGTTAGCTTATACCACTCTTCTACTCTGCTTAGACAACAAATTCCGCATAAGAATCCCAGAAAGGGACAAATAGAAAGGCCCCACAGACTTAAAGCCAGGATCGACGGCTATATATACAGATGGCTTCAAGCTTAACAAAGGAGTGGGTAGCGGGATTTACTCTGGCGAACTCGCTCTAAACATGAGTTTTCGGTTAACGGACCTTTGTAGAGGTCTTCAAGCAGAGCTAAACACCATGATTGAGGTCGCTAGGAGGCTCTTGACGTCCGCCCGTCCACAACGGCCTATCATCATTTATTCTGACAGTCAGGCTCCTATTAAACCTCTAAGTTTTAACGGAACAACGTTCTGGCATCAAAATGCTCCTCGACTGTTGCATGGATCCACGGACACAGGGACATTCCTGGCAACTGCCTAGCTGACGATCTGACAAGGAGGGCTACGGAAATATCTGAAGTCAGTTCTGCCCAAAATTCTGGCATACCTCTAACCTCCTGTAAACTCAGCCTAAGGACAAACTTATCGAGGAGGATAATACCAGGTCGGCTGTGGAAACCACCTGCTGTACTACCATGCAAATTTGGCCAACGATTGATGTAAAGAAATCCATAGATCTCTTTGAGAATATTTTTTTTCTAAATTTGATTACTTTGTAAGGTGAACAAGGGAAGTTTTGGGGCTTCTAAATAACTTAAAAATATGTACATATATGTACATTAGTAGGAAGAGACCATTTTTGGCGACACACACGCGGGATACTTCTGTTTTATATATCCCTAACATTGTCGAAGTGTCAATTTAGAATTCTGCCGCCTTCAAATTTCTAATACATTTCACATGACCTGCTGAGTGCTGAGTGTGCAACTCACTTCTTGCAGTTGCTGTTAAAATGCAATAAAAATACGAAATAAAAAAAACCCCCTCTCGTATTTTGCTGGACATTTTGATCAAAAAAAAAAATAAATATCAAAACACAAGCGAAATTCTGCCATGGGCGTGAAAGTGCACGTATGCACCAACACTAGAGGAGCAGGCATTGTGCTCGTTGTTTGAATTATTTTCCCACATGCCCGCATATGTACACAGTTTTGCTCACTTGTACACACATCATCCGCTCCCAAAATGCATACACGGGTACAATATATATATATGCCGATTCGAATGGCCGCCATTGCAATAAATAATGAAAGTGCTGGCGAAATGGAAAATTGTCGCTTTTGCTCTTTCGCGGCCTCCGCAATGATTGTTTCCACCTTCGTGCTGCCTGTCGACAGGATAACACAGAAAACTAAAATACAATTGTGCAAATATAAAACGGGGACAAAAGACAAAAATAAAAGACAAAAAAAACTTTTGGTCGCTTAGGAGAGAAAAAATTTAGATTTTTAAAAAATTTTGATTTTTTTTTCGAATATGTGTATTGAGTACCACTGTAGGGATTTACTAAGGCTTGTTGGAAAACAAAAATAGCCGCCGAATACTTCTAAAATTGATGGAATTTTTTTTTTTTTATTAGAAAACGCAGAAAAAGCAAGTCGCGTTTGATCAAGTTTTTGGTCGTCTTCCGGTTTGGACCATTGCTTTAAATGGGATATACACGTTTTTACTATATTTTCGGATTGTGTTAAAAATATATAAGTTTTATTTGTAAATGTTTTCAAGAAGTGATTTTTTCAACCTCTTAATGACTTTCGAAATTCAACTCGTCCTGAACTCCTAAAAACGACGAAAATGCTTTTTATTGGAAACCGAAAAAATTTTAACTACCAACTACATTTGTTTTCACCAGAAGTCGGGTAAACAGACCAAAAGTCCATTATATTAGCCGAAATTCCGTTCCAGGAGAATATTTTATTTTGAGTTTTTTTAGTATATCCTTTTTTAAGTTTTCTCCACCAAAAACACGGTTTTGTCGAAAAATATAACAACTCGTCAGATTTGTGTATATAGAGAGGATAGAAGATATGTACACATTTATTTCTTAATAAATTTAACTTTTAAGTCTCATATGTACTGGAATCAACATCTTATTTAAAATGGTAAATGCAACAAATTTATTTATGTGCATGCATCAAAGGCTCAGTCGCAAGAACCACAGCTGTGATTCGCCTCAATGAGCCCATGAGTTGGCTTAATTGCCTGCTAACGTTTNATATGTACATATGTATGTATGTGTACTCGTACATAGTAAGTAACTGAGAGTTGGAGCGCAAGGAGACAGTAGTAGTAGGACGGCCGTCACTCGATCATACAGCAGGGCGTTCATTCTGCCACTCGAGGCTTTGATTAATGATGCACACATTAACGTTTTAGTTAAACCAAAGACGAGTGCACCAATGACGTCGAATAAGTACCTTTGTACTGCCTGCCAACAAGCGAAGCGTGCCACTGTGACGGCATTTGAGTCA
>NW_016173969.1:0-11398 GCF_001687245.7 Rhagoletis zephyria
TTTTCCCATTTTCTACTACTTCAGAAATTGCGGTCAAAGTTTAATTGCTTCCATACTTACTGCACACACACAGGCACATACAAACACGCACAGCGGTGCGCATGCAATTTGTTAAAAAAAAAAACAACTTACTACCTTCATTTCGCTCTGCTGCCAGCTGTCTGCCATGCCAGTACTCCTGCACTGTGCAGCGTGTTGGAAAGTTGCGTAAAACGTTGGTGTGCGTGCTCCTCAACGACCATACAACTTCGGGCCGCTAGGTAGGTAGTTGACTGTTGGCCAACATATTTCCATATGCGTTTGCATTGGTTGATAAAAATGAAAGTGCAAAGAAAAAAAATTTATTATTACAAACACATTCGTTGAGTGAAAACTTTGCACACAAGTCTCCTTGCACGGCATCTATGTATGCACACTTGTATGTATGGTATTTGTGCGATGTCCTCCTCTGTTGGACTCGTTGACTCTTTGCTATGCCAGCTAGTACCATTCAGTTCCTGCAACAATGTCACTCACCACTACTTGGCTAAACGTAAAGCGTCGGAATTTCGTAATTAGAATAGTTAAGTGTTGAGCAGGCGACAGTCGTACGTTTGCACATGACACCAACGGCCAGGTTAATATCTCTCTACACACAAACAAAGAGTGCACATACATGGTTATGCATAAGTAAATTTATATAAATTCGTATGCTGGCACATGGCTGAAGGTGACATGCACATGACTCAGAACGCCGGTCGCCGGTCGCCGGTTTCAGGTCTCTGGTCGGTCGCACGACACACACGGCACGGCATGACAAGGTGTACGATGGGTGGTATACACCCGCGTCTACATAGTACATACGAGAGTATCTTCCGTTGTGTTGCTGTTTGACAGCTTCACAACTGGTCTTCATTTTTGGTCACAATGGTCATTTATTCGTTTGTTTTCGAAATCCACTTATGGTTGCATGTTGGGTTATTTGAAAAGTATAACTGCAAATAAAAAGGTAATATATTTACGAGCATTTGTACGTTTCAAACAATAAACTGGCGGAGAGTTTATAATTGGTAATCCTTGTGGTTGTGCATGGACTAGTTTAATGCATTTAAATGTGAAATTTGCATAATATATATATATAGAATAATATATTTTGAATATACTTCAAGTGTAGTTATTCAAGCAAGTGTTTTTGGCCTGTTTATATTATGATAATAATATATGTATGTGTAGCTCATAAAGTGTTGCCAAATTTAGGTCAACCATGACATGCTTGACATGTTTTTATATGGAAGAAAATGCATAACATCGCAAAAAAAAAAAATCAAAAATCGGTGCGAATTTGAAGATATATAATTCAAACTAGCACTTATGACCGACCTTACATGGAAGTTGAATGAGCTATAAAACTGCATACTCGGTTTCTCTTTTAGTTTTGATTAAAAAGTTTGAAACTATAATGCAATTTTGTTGAAGTTTGTAGATTTTTTCTAATTTTTGTACAAAGTTTGAAATTTTAACTTATATGGCTGTTGTTATATAAAGAGCTATACTTTTATAAAAAATAATGAACATAAAAAAAATATATGCAAATATTGCACTGCTATTATTTTGATCATACGTATACTTGTATGAGGTTAAGGCGTAGTGTAAGGTCCAACCTACCAAAAATGAGGGACTCAACATTAAGCCAAGATTTTCAATGTCAACTAAAAATTCTGAGAAATGGTTTAATATGTCACTTGCGGAGTTCCGAGAGGTTGTGCTTTCTCCCTTGCATTCGTGTAGAACACTGAATATGATTGACATATATGGTGTAGTGAGAAATCAACAAAAACTAGTGTTTTCCACCAGTGTTTTCCTTTTCACTAGAAGGAGTAGCTTGAACGGCTTTGTTCCTCCCTACCTTGAAAGGAGTAACTATTCAGCTTTCTTCCGAACTGAAGTATGTATTTAGGTGTCGTCCTAGATAGTAAAACCTTATTGAAGTCTCACCTAGCGGCATCCTCTATGATAACACCCATTATCAATCCTACATTGGTGGAGTGGTAAAGCGATAAAAAAACCTGTTCTTCCATAAATGTTCCAAGAAGCAGGGAAGCATTAGAGAGGCTTGTAGTATGTTGAGTTTGTGGCCATAGTAGTAGTTGAAACACAGTTGCCAGAATTTCCAGAAGAAAATTTTCATAACACAGGAACGCAACTTTTTTCAAGTTGCACACAAATAAGTTTGCATTATAAAATTATTTAAAAAACAATATGCAATTCTTCATTAATTTGCCGACAAACATTTGAAAACTTTTGCTTTGCCGATCCTTTAATGTTGTTCTGGTTTATCAAAACACCCCAGCCTAGTTGCGGCGCGTCAACCAAGCCACACAATAATAATAGAAAAACCACCTAACAAATATATATTTATGTATTTACTTTACATTCATACATAGCATATATGTACGAACATTAGGGTGGTCCAAAAACATTAAAGTCGGAATTGTAATGCTCTCACCCCTTAGGATTGTTCTATATCGAAAACATATAACCCCTATTATTTTTTTTTAAATCAAAAAATAGAGGTTGCGCAAAGCGCTCAATATTTTCCATATATTCTATATGGGAAAAATAAAATTTTTCGTAGAAATGGTATAGAACTTTGGGCGCTTTGAGCGACCTCCAAAAATTTTTTGATTGCAAAAAAAAAAAATAATAAAAGTATATTTTTTCGGTATAGAACAATCCTAGGGGGTGAGAGCATAAAAATTCCGGCTTTACTTTTTCACACGCATTTTTGGCCCACCCTAATAAACGTATATACATATGAGTGACAGCTAGCACCTTTTCAGAGCAGAAAACTTTTACAGTTCTGTGGAGGTTGCGTGCAGCCACCAACACGATTCGCGTGTCAGGTGCACGTTGGTGTGCTGTAACGCACCTCCGATTACAACAAACCACCTACCGCTCTTTGCTGAGCTGCATATTTAGGTACTTGCGACACGTCTGCTCCTGTTGGTATGTAGTAACTGCTGGCACTGGAGGTTGCCGAATGCCACTGCCACTGCAATTTTTCATGAGCAGAACCCACAAGCGTACTTTGTGCAAAAACTTTTCACAAACTGCGGATGTTTGTGATTAGTGTGCGTGAAGTTTTGCAAAGCGATTTGAGTTGCCAACAAGCAGCTGGCTGCCTAGCAGTTGCTGACTTGTGGCTGACTCGCTGGCTGAGAAGTAGTACCTCCTACACCTACATATATTGCACCTAGTATTGCTATCTCATGCTGGCGTTAAGAAAACTTGGCGCCACTTGGAAATCGGCATAGCACATTTAGCCATGTGTTGCGTTAAGAAGTTCCATCCGTGTCCTGCGGCGAGTAACATACTTGTTCTAGTCACTTTACGTAACACGCATGGATTAGAGAAAATTTTCACTTTAACTTGTGCATATGTACATATCTACATGTGCACATACAAACGAGCAACAACTAACAACTTGACTGCAGCAACTCTGGCGTTTTTCGTTTTTGTTTGCTTATCGTGGCGGCTAAAGTTGATGAGTAAGCTGTGAAAGTAATTTAACTTGACTTGATTAGAAGACACTGCCGATGCGAGGCGCTGGAAATTTGCCAACTTCTTCTGTAGGTGGCATGATTGACTTGTGCGCTTGCCGCTTGATTGAATGACAGATTTATTTATATGTACATATATACATTAGAGTGGTACAATTTTTGTATGGGGGAAAAAAATTTCACCAAAAAAAAATGGGGCACCTTCTTAGTTTTTTCTTTTTGATATTTGTAATATCTATACTAGCTTTCAGTTTTCTACTGCAACCAATACAGGGTGCTCAATGCCCTTTAAATGCGCTACTGGATCGCTGTGAAACTGGCAAAAATATTAGTGCTTTTTATAAAAGGCTACTGTTGCCATGACTACTGAGCTAGTGATATTTTTTTTGATAATTTAAATTTGAAATTTTCTTAGGTTACTTAACCAATTGTTTGATTAATATATATACACAATACTTCTAGAGCAAAATATGAGCATAATGAACATCCTGTAAATTTATACTTGGAAACGTAAGGTTTGGTACCAGCAACTCTTTTGGAAAGAGGAAAAATTTGTCAAGGTGCCGCAAACCCTATCTTGGAATTTTTTTTTTTGGACCACTCTAATCTACATACATACATATAGTACTTATATTGATCGAAAATATAAATTTATCAACATATCAGCACTTTTGAGCTCACAAAGTAAAGACATCATCAAGACATTGTGGTTAGCGGTTTCACATTTGTACATATACATACATGTGCACTTACATACTTACTTCCTAGCTGCTGGCATGTTCACTTTAACCCTTGAATAATATGAGCTGCAGTTGTAGTTGGTACCATGTGAATAAATATTTGACAGCCATTTACTGACAGCTTTTAGTGCTGGCTTTGACGAGAAAGCAGCAGATAGGCAAACAAAGAATTTTTAAACGAAAAATAGAGCGCGTATGGGAAACCCTAACTAAACTTAGCAATCCGGAACACTGCGTTGGTGGAAACTGTTGGTAATTTCTAGCACGCTGTAGAAATATTTGTGCTATTAACTATTTCTCTACTTTTTGTCTTTCTGGAAACAAAAACGAAAACAAACGAAACACCAACTCTAAAAAGAATACAAGTAAATTTTATGTAGAACCCTACCTGCATACTTATACCCAACACACAATAATACTTCTCTTTGGAAGCTTTATTAGAAGATCTTCCAATAGAATAGCGCTGCCATTCGAAGCCAGACGAGAAGGTGGGTTTCCATGGCAGCGAATGTAAAATAAATATCTGAAGGTAGCTGAATTAGAAGGCCTGGAAACTCTGGCCATTCCATACAAAATGATAGTAAAGAATCGAGCACGGAAGGTCTATCGCTTCAGAATATCCAAAATAAGGCTTCCCAGAAGGTATCTTATTTTCTAAATTTTCCGACTGGATAAATTTGCTGTTAAAGAAATGTGGCTTAACGCATTTGTGAGGGCGTAAGGAAAAAAGCGAAAGAGAGGCAGAGGCGAAGCAAAATAAAAAATGTCAAAGGCAATTCTACCAAATGTCTTTCAACTCAACAGTCTTTCGGTAGACAAAAGTCTTCCATAAGACTATTGTATATTTTGGCAACTATTTATCTTCAAAGCTCTTTTATGTTTGTCGAAAACTAACTGAAGGATCTGATAACGAGTAAGTCTTAGCGTTATTCTATTGTTATGTTTTTTAGCAATAACTTTTTTAAAAATTCAATAAAATAAAAAAGTTTATATGTTTTCTTTTTAAAACAATAAGAACCCAAAATTAAAAGAAAATTAAAATAAGTAAAGCAATAAATTAAAAAAAATAAATAAAATAAATCTCTAAAAATTAAATGAAATTAAAAAACACTTAACTTAAAAAGAAAATTAAATAAAGAAATATGTATTAAAAACGGAAAATATTAAATCAAAAAAGAAAAAAGAATATTAAATTAATAACAGAAAAGTTAATCTAAATTAATAAATAAAATAAGTCTCTAAAAATTAAATGAAATTAAAAAAAAACACTTAACTTCAAAAGAAAATTAAATAAAAAAAAATATGTATTAAAAGCGGAAAATATTAAATCAAAAAAAGAAAAAAGAATATTAAATTAAGAACAGAAAAATTAATCTAATGGCCTTATTCATAAAAAATAAAGTAGGTTTAAAGAGTTACTTTATTTTTTAAAAATAAGGCCATAAAAAAAAGAAAAATGAAATAACTAAAATAAGTTCCTAAAAATTTAACAAAATAAAAATGTTTTCAAAAATTATTAGAAAGTTGAATTAAGAAGTAAATAATTGAAATCAAAAAACAATATAAATAACGAAATAGAAAAAATGAAAATAAGTTGCTATATGAAATTAAAATTTTCTTCTCTTTAAAAAAATATGATCTAAGACTAAAAGGAAAAAATAAAGAAAATAAAAAAAATTAAACGAGTTTATAAAAATAAATTACAATTAAAAATAATACAAATACAAATTAAAAATTAAAAACAATAAAACCTAAAAATTAACATAAAAATTAATTGAAAAAAATTAAATAAGAAAATAGGTTGCTAAAAATTAAATTAAACTAAAAAATTAACGTTTTTCCTTGTAAAATAGTAAAATCTAAAAACTAATATTAAAGCTAAGTAAAAAAAGAGAGTAAATTAAAAAAAAAAAAGAATTAAATAAGAATTAAATAATAAAAAAAAAACGCTGCCAATCGAAGCTCGCATCTCTCAAATGGCACGCCAGTGCTTTGCTCACTCGGCATTTGTAACTGTTGGAGCATCATTGGGTCGAGATGGAAGAAATTCTCTACATAATTACATTGGCAAGTATTTAGTATGATGACTGCGAAGAATAAGAGTCAGCTAAATACTATTAAATTTGATGAAATGCGTGGATTCGTGGCGTATGAGTAACATAGTTTCCTAATAAATTCCATAAAAAAAAAAATAACTTTTATTGTTCGGCCCATAGGATTGGTCTGGCTGTTCACAAAAGGTATTAAAATAGTCCCCTAGGTATAATATATATATAAAATTTGGGACTGAGAATATACGATATTTTACCAAATTTTTTTGCGGACTTTAAAGCGTCTGGCGAAACTTACCGCTCACGGAAAGTGTCTGGCAATAACGAGTATCTCCATTTGGAACATGCTTTGTGTCAAATTTTCTGCAGTGTAAAAATATTTGGAAATGTACCGAAAAACGTTTAACTTACGCATTATGTCCAGACGCATTCTGTTTTTTGTAGGAGGCAGGCCTGAACACTCCGAACAGTTTGTCGTTTGAACTAAAGAGCAGACCTCTGTGATAATTTGTTGAAAAGTAGTGTACAGTGTACCAACTTACAAGCAGACATAATATAAGTTCGCCCTCACCCCTGAGTTTAAGGAATTTTTGCAAGGCTGGAGGGAACTTGTTTATTATACCTGCATTCATACATAAATACATAAGAATGAATTTCTAGATTTGTCCATCTTTTTTCAGTTTTTTGTATTGAGGTTCCACTATTTATACATGTATGTATCTATGAGCGTAGATCTCCAACATACGCAGTTCCAGCTTTTTAGTACAAACAACCATAGCATCGACAAAATTTAATACCTTCATATTTTATGTATGTATGTATTAAGCACAAAACGAGCACGATAAAAAACAAACATATTAAAGGGGGGGAAAAACATAAAAAAGAACCCTAAAAACAGTGTTAATTTTATTTTATGGCTCAGTTGTGTTCTAACCGTTCTGTCTGCTGGTTGAATCCTCTGCTGCGTTGCAACAAAATAAAATGTTTAATATAAAGTTACGCTGAAAAAAAAAAACCATTTACCACCCAAAACCTTCCGCCTGTGTGAGTATAGACGCGAATGACGGCAATTGATAGATACGTACAACAGCAACTGCGACGCAGTGTCTAAGCGTGTTCGAAACTAACAAACCAACAACACATCAATCCACTCATCGTAATAATACTTACATAGCAATATGTAGTTGTGACAGCAGCCGCCGCTTGACCCCAATCGTATGGCGTTCTCAGTCGCTTTCATACTCCATCAGAATATTAAACATTGACATTGTCATTCTGATCACACCAAACGTCCCGCAATACAACAAAACTGACTGAATTCAACTCAACCTAAAAATAAAAGGAAGAAAATAAATGAAATGCTGCTTCTGATGTTTGTGTAAATGTTGGTGTTGTTGTTGTTGTTGTTACATTTGTGTGGACGCTTATTGCCTGTGGCAACTGTTGTGGGTCTATTATCGGTAATAAATGAAAAGTGGAAGTGCCACTTGTTTATTATGTTAGACGATTGAGTGCACGAAATTGTTGAAGGGGCCCCACTGATCAATATCTCTTTGATACCTTATAGCGATTTTTTGTTTATGCTATTCCTTCCCTCTAGGCCATTTACATATTTCAGAGATATTGATTGGCATTCGGAAAATATACCCAATTTATAATTACCATAATGTAATAAACAAAATGAAATCGATATAAAATATTATGACGTATACTTATTTGAAAATGTAAACCATTCATATCGAGCCCTAACCGCCAAAATAACGTAAGCGACATTTTTTTCAAAATTTTCTTTTAGATGCAGAAATGTTCCTAGAGCATCTAGATATATTTCTGCATCAAAAAGAAAATTTTGAAAAAAATGTCGCTTACGTTATTTTGGCGGTTAGGGCTCGATATATTTGACATTAACCCTCTTTTGGGTTTTGTTCATGTATGGCACGATGAGCTACATAATTTCAAAGTGCACAAAACACACATGGATGTATGTATTTATACGATTGCATGTTGGTTAAGCGAATTAAGACACGACTTCTTCGCTTGCTAGGCCAAGTCATCCTGCAAAATAACAATTCCATAGCCCTTAAAGTACTGGATTCTGCTGGCGTTGGCAGGAAAATACCAAATGCAGTTTGACTTGACTTCATTTTGTATTTCTATTTTGCGCTAGTTAATACATTTTTTTTTTAATTCACATGTTTTATTGCAATCTGTATTGTGCATTAAGCAAAAAATAAAAAATAAAATTTAATTTGAAATATATTTATAATGCTGCTATTGGTAAATGGGTTAATGAAATGTGTTTCAAATAAGCGTATCTAAAATAAATATGTCATATTTTGATTTCACTTTGTTTATTACACTATGATACTTACTAAAGGTCTTAAGTTATAATTTTTTTTTTTAATTTTTTACACCAGAAGCAAAAACCGAAACTGGGGTGGTATGACAGAGTCTTTCTCTGATTGATGCTTTTTTGTGGCGGGTTTTAACCCCACGCACAATCCATTGCTGTGAGGGTTTCAATGATGCAGGTTTATACGAGTATACCGAGCCGCTTGTAGCCGCACCTACTGGTGAACAGACGCTACTGACTTCAGTCCACCCCTAAAACCCAATAAATCGGAGTAGCCCCACTAAAGTTTCTTACCTATTGCCGTGACCCAAGGCCCCACACAGGTTGGTTACAGCATGTCGCACTTGGGGTGCAACTGCAAATGCATACCCACAAGTATGACGTGGATTTTATCGGTGATACGCTAAAAAATTTTTTCATATATTTTGAAGAACCTTCAAATTTCACTTTTCAGCAAATTTATAGGACTTTTCGCCAACCTTAAGGAGTCCGAATTTTTTCGTGTTTTCGAGACACGTTTAATTTCTTGGATTTTTTCGAGATTCTTCAGATTCTTCTTTCCTGTTGTAATTTTCGGGTCCTTTCGGGATTTTTTAATCGATTTCAAAAAATGGAGGAGGTTATAAACTCGTTGGAATATTTTTTTTATGTATGTTACCGTATATCTTTAAACCACGTTAACCGATTTCTATAATTTATTTCTTTTAAAGGAAAGGTGGTAGCTCAGAGGGGGTCCCATACTAATTTGGTAAAATAACGGTACACTTAGATTTGTATATGGGAATTGAAGTCGCCACTCGGAAGGCCCATGGACCATGGTTCGATTTCTGGTCCCTCGACAGGCAATGGCAAACCTCCAAGTGTACTTATGCTATGTATGCTAAAACCGGTGGAAACTGGTTCGGAAAAACCGAGTCAAACACCCTAATATGAACATATGTACGTACCTTTAAAAAGTACGAAATGTCTGTGGCAAAACCAGTATTAATTAACTGAAAAACTAAAGACACCATTGACTTGCTTTAAAACGTTTAGAAATTCGCTTTATACCTATTTGTAATACACTGAAAAACTCAGCTTTAATTGAAGTTTAAGTGCTGGAGCACTTAGTTTCATAAAGACCTGATGCCCTCGTCTCAATCCTTGACAGTTTTTGAGTACCTTACTTATGTATTTGTTGTTGTTTTTGTAGCACCCATTTGCCGCACAGCTTTTTATTTGTACCATAAATTCTAAGAACTTTTAATCAACCATAACTTAACGACTTCTCTCTCACCTTTTTATTGTTTCAGATAAATGACACTCTAGAAACCTCCTAAGGATAATTCGAGCAAAGGCATACACAGATAAAGCTGGTGCAATAGCTTACCATCAACATTAAAAATAATAAATATAAATCATTTACGGCATTTAACGCGTTAAAAAAAAAAGAAATAAATAAAAAGCTAAGAGTAAAAGAAAAGAAAGAGAGCAAAGACGGTTCTTTCATCTGATTCAACAGTGGATAAACAGAAAAAAAAAAAAAAAAACACTTGGCAGCAGCAAAGCTTAAAAAAAAGAGAAATCGTAGAAGACAAACTATAAACTCCGAGTGAAAAAAGTGCAGAGTGCAAACCGGTTGTGGGGGCGTATGTGGCTGGAAAATTATTCAGCACACAGTACAGGCGAAAGAACGCACACTTGCACCTACCTACATAGCCAACGAGGCAAGCACACAAGTAATTCTTGGCAGTTTTCAGTTGGTACACTTGGTCATAAGTACGAGCGGGAGTGAGTGTGACTTGCCAACAGACAAGCAACAGCAGCACCGTAATTTCCTTTGCCACCTTCTTTACATTTTCACACACACACTCGCTCGCATCGTCATCTTCGTTGTGGCCGCATTGTAACCACCCAGCTATCCACCGCAAACTGGGTGTGTGTGTGTGTGTGTGTGTGTTTTGTTTCTTGATTTTCTTTGCTTTCTTACATTTACTTACTTTTCATATGCTTTTGGCATACAAATGAAGAAATATGAGTGCGCGTTTTTAAACTTAAAATGTTGTTGAAGAACAGCAGCAGCAGTCAACTGCAACAGTGTAAAGCATGCATAGTGGGCGTTAAAAGGACACAAACAACTACTACAAGAACAACAACAGCAGCAACAACAGCAACAAAAATAAGGCGAAGTAAAATCAAGAGTTGCACTCAAGTCAACCCCAACCACAACCCCAACCTCCTCCTCCTCCACATCCACAGCCACAGCCACGTACACGCCGTCAACATCGTTGCCTTCCTCAGTGACGTTTTGGCCACCCTCAGCCTTAGCCTTAGCCTCCGCCTCCGCCTCATCAGCGACGTTGTCGTCATCATCATTACCCGAGTTATCTGTGCTGCGTCCAAATAATATTACATAGCGCGCGCGCGCAGCTGGAGCCGAGACTGTAACTGAAGTATCCAATAGTGCCGCAGCTATAAGCGAGCGCAAAAATCAAATCTCGTGCAGCTTTAAATGAAATATTAATATTTGTCATCATTCGTTGGCAAGTTTGTGGATATCGTTTTTACGCCAAAGTCACCGAGGTGCAAGAGTGTGAGAGAAGTCAACTTGTAGAAAAAAATATATAAAAATATATCCAGTAAAAAGCCAATAGCTGGGTGGCAGCGAACCACGTACAAAAACATAAAGTTAAACGCACAATCATAAAAAATACATACTCTACAAAAAAAAAAGCT
>NW_016173970.1:0-11396 GCF_001687245.7 Rhagoletis zephyria
AAACCTGACGTCAGAGAGAAAAAATAGAATTGCCACTTTAAATAAAAAACCATTTTTTTTTAGAAGCTTTTTTTTCGATTTATGTTGTTAAAAAGTTATTAATATCTAAATCCTGGGACTAATGCCGAGATCCCGGGATTGTGATAACGACATCCCGAAAATCTCAGGATCGGAAAAAGCTGAAAAATTAACATCCCTAATGTACAGACTATAACCCACAAATTATTGTTACAGCTGATTCGTATAAGTTTTGGTTTTCATTCCAATTTCTAAGACAGTTTGTACAGGCGTGATTAATTAAGTGTTGACCAAGTCAAAATTAATGTCTGAAAATTTTGATAAAACGCAAAACCCTTTTCACGGTAAGCAAATTCACAAGTAGTATGTGCATCACATACACGTAACCCACACATATGAATCAATACAAATGTTTGCGCGTCAAAAAAGGACTCTGATATGGGACAGTTGTCCATTTGACCAACATGTTAGCACTAATGTGTATGTGGTTAACAGATGAGAGGTTGGAGAAGCCCGACCTAACTAAGCGCTTAGAAGACAAATCCAGTAGGTTGACTTGGACGATGTTGGTCAATGCCGCACGTACCGCATGCCAAGTAGCAAGTGTTAACAAGATAAAAGTTATTTCCTTAAGCAAAAATAACAATATGGCTAAGTGACATATGCCTGGCAGGAACCTGTGTGGATATAAGTAAGTATTTTTCTTTTTGTGAATGAATGTATGTACTATACATTAGAGCGGGTGGGTCCCCATNCACATACACGTAACCCACACATATGAATCAATACAAATGTTTGCGCGTCAAAAAAGGACTCTGATATGGGACAGTTGTCTATTTGACCAACATGTTAGCACTAATGTGTATGTGGTTAACAGATGAGAGGGTGGAGAAGCCCCCGGACCTAACTAAGCGCTCAGAAGACAAATCCAGTAGGTTGACTTGGACGATGTTGGTCAATGCCGCACGTACCGCATGCCAAGTAGCAAGTGTTAACAAGATAAAAGTTATTTCCTTAAGCAAAAATAACAATATGGCTAAGTGACATATGCCTGGCAGGAACCTGTGTGGATATAAGTAAGTATTTTTCTTTTTGTGAATGAATGTATGTACTATACATTAGAGCGGGTGGGTCCCCATGTGAACGAAAAAAGGTTTTATAAGGCCGCAGATTGAACGCTTACTTCGCGGGATTTTGGGTGTTATACAATCTTTCGCCCTAGCCGCGCCCTAAGAAGATGCGATGTTTTCAACTGTAAAACACATATGTACATCGTTTGATACTTCAGGTCTACATGATAAAAAACAGTACTCAAAAATTTTTTTTTTGGCATGGACACGGAAGTTTTTTGATGACGCTGAAATCTTTCAGATTAGAAGGTTAGATTAGGCTGTGGCATACTTAGACATTTTTGGGAAATTCGGAAAGGGTAGCTATAAATTAANCCAAGTTTTTATAAGGCCGCATATTGAACGCTTACTTCGCGGGATTTTGGGTGTTATACAGTCTTTCGCCCTAGCCGCGCCCTAAGAAGATGCGATGTTTTCAACTGTAAAACACATATGTACATCGTTTGATACTTTAGGTCTACATGATAAAAAACAGTACTCAAAAAATTTTTTTTTGCCATGGACACGGAAGTTTTTTGACGACGTTGAAATCTTTCAGATCAGAAGATTAGATTAGGCTGGGGCATACTTAGACATTTTTGGGAAATTCGGAAAGGGTAGCTATAAATTAAAGGGAGGCGAGAGAAACACGGCATTCTCTTAATGAAGAGTTCCCCAGGGGATTTTATAAAGTAAGAGCCGGGGTTTCAAACTTTAGACTATTGGACGTGAAGACTCTAAGCAGAATCTAAAGCTGACGTTTCGGTAGCCTATAAGGGTCTTTTTATCACCACATATTTACATATGTCCAAAAGCAACTATGAGCTTGTCGACATACTGCATATATACATACATATATAGGTATTTCCTAAAAAATCATACGAAAATGGAAGTACTTATAAAAAAATTGCCGTTGTGTAGCTTTCATATCGTACTTTGGTTGACAAAAAAAAAATATGTGCGCTTGCAGCACTGGTGTCGGGAAAATCGATAAAAAGAGGAGAGGAAAATAAGCAAAACTCTGCGAATCCTGGTAGGTTTTCCTTTCTTAAGCATTAAATAAATTCAGATTACGGACCATTACAACCAATTCATATTTAATCAGAATTAAAATNTCTTTAGACTATTGGACGTGAAGACTCTAAGCAGAATCTAACGCTGACGTTTCGGTAGCCTATAAGGGTATTTTTATCACCACATATTTACATACATACTGCATATATACATACATATATGGGTATTTCCATGATGTCGTACGAGACATTCGTACGACTTTAGAGTTAAAAAATCATACGAAAATGGAAGTACTTATAAAAAAATTGCCGTTGTGTAGCTTTCATATCATATATGGTTGACAAAAAAAAAATATGTGCGCTTGCAGCACTGGTGTCGGGAAAATCGATAAAAAGAGGAGAGGAAAATAAGCAAAACTCTGCGAATCCTGGTAGGTTTTCCTTTCTTAAGCATTAAATAAATTCAGATTACGGACCATTACAACCAATTCATATTTAATCAGAATTAAAATTAATTATTTTGAATTTAACATATCGGACTTTACAGAGTTTTTGCCCCTCACAATATTTTTGCTAATAATAGATAAATACATAATTAGATTTTTTATTTAACACTTCTAGTTCGTTCTTCTCTTCACCGTTTCGCAGGGTGTTTTTATGTTGCCAGGCAGAGTCCCACATTATTACCAGGCACCTACATAAAGTTTATCAGAGGAGTCCGAAGGGGAGGTGAAACTTTTCTCAACGAATTTAAACCGCACCGTAATCGCGCCTAAATTCCCCGATGGACAATTGGTTATCAGAATAAATCTTGTCAGACAGCCGAGAGGCTATTGAAAAAACACTGGTAGAAGAAACACTTTAGAAATATGAATGCCCCAACTCTTGATTGACGGAGATTACGGACAACTCCAGTTCTTATCGAAATTTACGACTAATTCGTTCAAAGGGCATTTTCTACACACGCTGCTCCTCTTACATACATTTATAAGAAGATCGTGGATGGATAAGGATCGTCATGGAGCTAGCATCGGTATACAGCAATACATGTACTTGTTCAACACTGAAGTCAAAATTTTCAAATCAAATGGCTCGAAGAAGAATCCAATGATGGAGACATAATAATAATAATAATATCGACCCATATGTCGTATCTTGTAAAGCATTCAACTCTAGCATAGGGTAAGTGCCTAATGTCCCACTGATTCCAATAAGGCCTGACTTTTCCACCCGATATATACATATTCTAAACTATTGTATCTATCTTTAATGACTTCCAACAGATAAGAACACTATACATTTTGAACCGAATTCCCGTCAGCCTTTGCCAAATTTGATTTGTAGGCAGCGTTGTTCCATCTTCAGTGGCATTTTTCGAAAAATCTGTTTGCCTCGAAACCAAATTTGACAAAAGAAGGCGGAAATTCGTTCATAAATGCATCCAACTCCTACCATGCAGTTAGCTGAAATAATCAAAAAGGGACCCCACACACCATAATTATCTTGCCTATGGTTTTATATCGCTAGTAGTTAGCCTTAGGCGAAAAGCACAATCTCTTCCCAATGGCACTTCTAGAATAGTACAGAGGATAGCTTCTTTTGCCCGCTGTCTAGTTACTTATTTTGGGGAATGGAATAATCTCTATCTTAACAAGTTAAATGACAAATCTAAAATTATCGGCATAAAGTGCTTGAAATAGTCGAAACTAGCAGAGTTATTACAATTTTTTCGTGACCCACCCTAATGGGTGGTACATATGCATACGGGTTCATTTTTGGTATCGATTTCCATAAGTATCCGTAACTGGGACAGGAAAATTGAATTTGTAATTTGTAGCAGCATATGAGCATAAGAAAGGCGATAAAGCAACCCTTTTTACGAACGAATTTCAAAAGTTTCATTGAAAATTGCTGGCACACATACTTATGTGCTACATGCATACATTCATGAACGTGGTCAAGCGAAGTGTCCGTTGTCGGAATAATTAATCACTGCCACACATGCGATTTATAATGTTAATTGGCGTGGTAAAATGTTGTTTTCTTTGCCTTTCCGAAATATGTGTCTGTAGGTGTGTGGCTGCGGTGGTCAGAGGCTTTTAAGCAGTCGGGCACACATTCTGGACACTTTTAAGAAAATTTTTGAGAAAGGTCTCTTTACATACATACATACGCATATCCAATTACTGACAGTTTATCGCTTCCATTTATTGAGCTTTCAGTGTTTGACCGCGTTGCATTTATTATTCATGCCCACATTTCACTGCTTATAACCTCAGCTAAGGAGTAGCAACCACCCGCACAACACCAAATGTTTCTAAAAACATACATCTTTTCCTCTACCAGTCATAAAGACACACATACAGTGTCGGGAATGATGTGGAGATCACATCAAAGCGATAGTGCAAACACTTGCCACTGAACCGCTGAGTTTAGTTGTTTTTTTTTGTGTACTTCTTTACGTAGTAGATTGCAGTCAACTGCATTTCACTTCCGCACCGATTGTTGCGCTCAAATCTGGTATGTATGTATGTATAGCTGCTGTTGTCCTTAATATTTGCTGCTGCCACTCCTAAACGCTACGACTACCCAAACTACTCGTTGTCTCCTTCAAACACTGACACTTCAAATGTCAAAGCAGATATAAGTGTACATTGCTTACTGGCTCATTGCCTGCGCGCTGGTGGCAAATGGCATGTGGCATGTGGCAAGTGTATCCTTTGCTCGGCGACAACCGTAAGAACGTACTGGCAATCACTGACAACAAACGCAAATAGTTGCCTTTAGTGTCATGAAAAATTCATGTTGTTTTGGTTGCGTCAACTTCATTCCATCAACGCCCAGCTGGCGCATCCTTTGTAGCACGCGATGAAGTGCAGCAGCAAAATCACGAAATGTACGTGTGCACGTAAAGTGTAACTATTGCAACTACATACTACTATCCGCAGTGCTGCAACTTATGCAAACTTCTGCTTATTATGCCAAAATTGTTTACTCATCAACCGAAAAATGGAAGAAGAAAAAATGCAAGTAAGCATACAAGCGATTCTTGGCTGTCCTGTCCTTTGGCTCAGCTGCGTGTCGCTGATGCAGCAACGCTGCCGTAGTCTTGCTGTCTTAATCTTAAACGATGTGTGATTGCAGTTTACCTTAACGAATTATCGATGTGGCTTCCAATTTTTGGCGCCCTTAATGCAAGCACTATGCACTGAGGGAGTAAGGACAAAATTATATTTACCTGCGGACTAAATTAAAGTATTTACTTGCCTGTAGTTGCATATTAATTTCTAGCAATCGCACCATAACACTAGAAAGACGGACAGGGGGTCATAAGACCCTTTTTCATATTTGACTGTCAATATTTGTTTTGCCAGCTATTTTCAAAAATTGGTATTTCGAGACTTTTATTAAAAAAAAGACGGATAGGGTTCATTTGGCCCTATTGGCAAACATGTATATTAAATTTTTACTTTTGTTACTTACGGGTAAATAAGAAAAAACATTAAAATTTAGNACTGTAGTTGCATATTAGTTTCTAGCAATCGCACCATAACACTAGAAAGACGGGCAGGGGGTCATAAGACCCATTTTCATATTTGACTGTCAATGTTTGTTTTGCCAGCTATTTTTTATAAATTGGTATTTCGAGACTTTTATTAAAAAAAGACGGATAGGGTTCATTTGGCCCTATTGGCAAACATGTATATTAAATTTTTACTTTTGTTACTTACGGGTAAATAAGAAAAAACATTAAAATTTAGATTTTGTTATATTTTTGAAATGAACAAAAAGCTGTCAATTTAAAGTAGTAATTTTTTCTTACTAATTTTAATTTTAGGTAGTGTGGTCAAACGATCCCTGTCTCACTAAAACATTTTTTTTTTGAATAAACAATTCCTAATATCAAATTATACGTTTTTTGTTAGTAAAATCAATTTTAAAAGAATTGGATCAAATGACCCCACTCCATTTTTCAAAGTATGTATGCAGATTTTCCAGACTATCTAGTATTAAAAGTTAGCCGGTAC
Source organism: Rhagoletis zephyria (assembly GCF_001687245.7). Lineage (NCBI taxonomy): Eukaryota > Metazoa > Arthropoda > Insecta > Diptera > Tephritidae > Rhagoletis > Rhagoletis zephyria. The sequence goes on from NW_016173970.1 coordinate 6,169, forward strand.
ATCTGTGTTACGCTTGAGATGAAGAAAAAGAAGAGGTTTTGAACTAAGCTGCCTTTCCGTGATCGCCGCGGACTAAGTACATAGAACTGCATCGAAATGCCTTCTGATATCACTACAACATCTATGTATACAACTGAGACCCCTTTACTCTTAGCTAAAGAGCACACCGAAATAAGTGAGTACGAAGAGCTTGAAATTCTGTCCGACAGGAAAAAATGGAAGGTTTCATGACTAGGGCGAACTTCTATAAGAAAAAGCCTGCCGATGTAGTTACCGACATTCAGAACGTACTTAAATTATTGAGGGAACACTTTTTCATTGTTATTGAATGGCAACAGCACTGAAGGTAGTGGAGAATAAGAACCCGAGCCCCCATTCGATGTTGATGGAGTTGATGACCCACTGCCTGACTATGACCAGGTATGCCATTATATGGCTGAAAAACAACAAAGCTGCTGAAAGCTGACGGCCTGCCAGCCGAGCTATTCAAGTACGGCGGCGAGGAGCTGATAAGGTGCATGGATCAACTCTTGTGGGGAATAAAGTCAGATGAACGCATGCCCGACGACTGGAATTTAAGTGTGCTCTGCCCAATCCCCAAGAAAGGCAGCCCCGCTATACGCTCAAACTACCGCGGGATCAGCCTTCTAAGCATAGGTTACAAGGTCCTATCGAGTGTATTGTGTGAAAAACTTTAGACCCGGCAGCTCCACCATAGATCAGGTATTCACAATATACCAAATCTTTTGTAAAAGACCCACACCATATATATGTTGATTTCAGAGCCGCTTACGTCTGTGTAAACTGACGTTGAGCAACACCACCAGCTCTGTTAGAATCGGGAAGGAACTCTCCGAGCCGTTTGATGCCAAACGAGATTTCAGACAAGGTGACTCTCCACCGTGTGGTTTCTCTAATATGATGTTAGAGAAGATAATAAGAGCCGCAAAACTGAACCGCTCAGGCACAATACTTTACGTAAGCGTAAAGTTGCTGGCGTATGCCGACGTCATCCCGTCGACATCGACATTGTCGATAAGCGTTGTCGATAAACTAATGGGTCTGGTGGTAAACGGTGACAATATGAGGCGCCTTAGCACCCACGTCACTGTTGGTTTAAAATTTAAACCGAACTGTTTAAATTCTAAACCCATCATATGTGCTCTATTTTTTTTAACTTGGAACGTTTGTATTTGAAACTAAATTTAGTTTGGTCATATATGTAGTCCAAAAAGTTTAATATTAAAACTGAAATTTTTAACCGTGTAACAATGATTTCAAAGTAGCCCTCGGTGGGAACTCGGTTGAACACCACTGTTCTGGGCACTTCAAAAGATACAATAGACTTCAACCGGTGTTCTTTCAAATACTATAATATACTACTTGCCTACTCTCGCCTTACGAATGTCGTCATCGGAGATCAAACACAACCCATCTCAGATAAAAACCTTGTTAGTATTGTTACTGAATAAAAAACCCTAAAGAGTTTAGATGAGTGCTGAACGAGTGCCGACTATCGTCGGAATGCGCACGCAAAGTTCGAACTGCGTAGTGGCACCCGCACTTATGTGGCTCANCCACAAGATAAGCACTGTCAACATTGCTTATAAAGTCCTTCCGGCCATATTGTGTAAACTTCTTCACTAAACCCTTAATCAGACCTGGAAAATCCCAGATTTCACATACCGTCAGGGTATGATCGTCGGAAAGTTGCCCAAGCAATAACTGGGTGATTTCACGGGTTCACAAAACTCATTTTACCCTCAATCCCAGAGGGTTTAGCTAGGTATTTGCTTTCATTGAGCTGTTGGGACTGCAGACAACCGACTGTGATGGACACAGGTTGAGGTTTTTCTTTCTGCCTTGAAAGTGAGTTGGCTGCGAAACACTTTTTGTGCTTGTAACCCATCTTTGCAAGGATTTTGCATTATTAAAATTACTTTAATCGGTGTGAAAATGTATTTCTTCTTATTTAGCTAAAATTGTTTATGTATGTTTAGCTCGCAATCAATTTTACAACTGAAAACTAGTGTATCTAGACAACTTATTGGTTTTCCTCATTTTACTCCGATGAAAATAATAAACGCCGGTTACAATATTGGCTCTAAAGTAACCCACTTGGCACCCAGTTCATTCACCGAACAAGACTTTTCCACTAAAATCTTTATTGAGTATTCTACACAGTAGCCAATGCTTAATTATTCAAACGGATGATAAATGTTTTTCCATGTTATTTAAGAGCCTCGGAAATTTTTGCACAAATTTACACAAATCCAGCGTAAAGCAATGCCTATGGAATTTTGCAATACTTCTTTGTCAGAGTTTATTTTAAGCGAAATAGTTTTTCATTTAAATATGTATGTATGTATGTATGTGACAATTATTTGGTATAAAGGACAACCAACGTGGAGTGGACGGTTAACATGCTTGTAAATGGAATGGCATTTGTTGTTTCATTAGTTTTGTATATTGGGTTGCAAGTTTTGATTTAAGTAAAACAAGTTGAAAAGTCATTTATTGATTTCATTAAAACTTTTGAATAATGGCAAAAATCCCAAGCAAATCCCTTTGCACGTAAAACATGCATGCATGAATGTGTATGTGCACATAGCATTACTAGTAAATTTATATGTATAGGATTTGGTACGAGTGAGTCGCTTAAAAAGTTTGTCGTATTCATTGTTTTAGAATTTCTCTCGATTTAGAATGTCATTTTAGCAACATTGATTCACTACTACCAAGTACTAAAAAAAAGCTAAGAGTTGATACAATTTTAAGTGGCATTTGAATATATGTATGTGCTCCCAAATGAATTGTGTTCGTATGTAATTGGAAAACCATTTTACTTGTAGTTGAAAAAGGCACCGCCCTAAAGGTGTCAATGACTTAGCAATATTTTGCTGTGAAAAATGCAAAGACAGTTGAACAAAATTTAACAATTTTAGATTTTTCAAGTGGCTAAGAATTCGAATTGATTCTTGAGAATTTCTTTTGCAGATGGTGTTACTATTTTCTTCCATACAAAAAAAAATTTGGAACATACTTTGTGTGGAAGACTAATAGATTTGTCGAATAGCAAAAGTTGTTTCAAAAAATAATCTACTTCACTTAATCGAATAACCGTTTCCTTTCGACTTCTTCAACTAACAGCTCACGAACAACTAAATAGTCGACTATCCATTCATTTTCGATTTTTCGACTAGTTGTTTTCTTTCAGTAAACATTGCTGTTATACCCAAGCGCACTTGTGCACTTTGTTCACATAACGGTTGTTTCTAACAGCCAAAACGAATCGAGATAGATATAGACAAATATATACATAAATGCTCAGAATGAAATAAGAAATCGATTAAGCCATGTCTGCCCGTGTACGCGACAACTAGAGAAAAAATTTAGTTATGTCAACGAAATTTGGTAAGTAGGTTGCCCTAAATGCAAAGTAGGTTGGAATTGAAAATGGGTAAAATCGGACAATAACCACGCCCACCTCCCATATAACGGTATACTACGATATTTCCACAAATACTGGATCAAATATGTTGAAAGTTGGTTTGCGAAGTAGAATTTCGGCATAAAATAAGACAGCTATGAAATGTTTGGAATATGGGCGTGGCAACGCCCACTTGTGATGAAATGCTATATCTCTGTAGTCGCTTCACCAATCCACACCAAACTCGTTGCGAAGAAACCTGTTGAAAATTTTAGAAATCAGACAAGAACCACTCACACCTTACATATAGCGGTAATTTATAGTAATACGAAAACTGCGTTAAATAATAAAAATGTATGCTAATTCACTTAAAATCGATATATGCAATGACCTTTTAGCAGAAAATTATATTTAGGGAAACTTTTGGAAAATGGAATGGGCACCGCCAACTTACGCCTACATATGTGTATCTCGCTACCCGGTTTATCAATTTCTACCAAACTCGGCACATTTACCAACCTTGGCGCAAAAAAGCAGTATGTTGAAAATTTTTAAGATCGGACTAAATTTACCGCCACTTGCCATATAACGGTAAATTTCAGAAATACGAAAACTCCGATATTTCAATAACAAAAGGCCCCAATTTACAACAATCTCTTAACAAGACACAAGATTATTGATTTTTGTAAAATAGGCGTGGCACCACCCACTTATGATAACATATAGATAACCGCCTTATCAATTTCTACCAAACTTGGTCCAATTATTTCAATATGTCACTGCTTGGCATTGGGCAAAATACTCTTCCTAATCATGCACTTTACTGAAAGGTGAAAAATCGATATTTAATACATGCGCCGCACTATGGGACTACAGCGGCCAAAAGTAGTAAACACGGATTAAAAAAAAGCTTAAAGTAGGAGCAATGCGAAAAAATTTTGATTTTGTCGCAAGTAATTTGTCATTTTTGAAATGAAGAAATAGAAACTTCTTTAGAAATAAAATAAATGTTCATTTTCTCCAAAGTTCATAAAAATTTAGCACTTGGAGCCAAAAAAGTTGTGTGGGAGGTGGGCGCCGTAATAAGAGATTCTTTGTTATCTTCCAAGTTGGAAAATTGTTGCTTAAACGAGCAGGACATACCTAATTTCATACATAGAACATAGCCATTTTGACGATCTTTCATATTTAAGTTTTTCTCGTTAAAAGCAGCATATGCTCTGAATTTCATCAAAATCGGATAACATCTAATATTTCCGCCCCAAGATCTGTGGGCGTGGTAGCGCGTGGAACTTTACCATTTTCTACATTTCTTCATTCCTAAGTGCCGAACAGCGCATATACGAAATTTCAGCGAATTTCTAGTACGGTTACTATTTTTGAATGCAGCTTATATGGGGACGTCCCACTGTGCGCCTGTGCGAAACCGCCCGAACTTATACTTATTTAATTGCTAATAATCAATTGGGTTTTCAATGGTACTAACTACATAGGCAGGATTGTCTACCGACCACGTAACTTTGAAACGATAGTCTTTCAAACGATACTACAAAAACGATATTTGTAAATTAAAACGCCAAAGAATTGCTATTTTCGAAAATAAATGCAAAAAAATGTACTTAGGTATCAATTTAAATATATTTTTATATTTATATATTTATAGTTCATTTAATGACGAGTTACATGGATAAGCATCTAGAACTAGCAAAAAGTTATGTCCCAAGGACTACTCAAGGCAAAGTCGAGCTCAATAAATTACACTGGTCTACAAATTTCAACTTTTTTTCTGCGAATAAGA
>NW_016173972.1:0-11395 GCF_001687245.7 Rhagoletis zephyria
ATTTTTTTTTTTTTTTTGTATGGCAACTTTGTTGCGCCTTTGTAAGGCTATAAATAGCTAAGCAACAGCACAACAGCAGCAACAACGTTGGCCGATGGCATTTTAAACTTATCACTTAACATTGGCGACCGCTGCAGCGCAGCAGCAGCCGTGGGTTGAGTGAAACTTTTGTGCAACTAACGGTTTTTTTTATTTATTTATTTATATATTTTCTTTTTGCAATTTACGCTACTTTTGCGATCGAATTTCTGTGCATACAAACGTATGTATTGCAACACAAAAACAACAGCAAAAAAAGCAGAGAAAATTGCTCTACTAATTTTAGAGTTTCCTGTAATGAGAAATAACGCCGCCTCGCCTTAGCGCCAAAACACCCTCTCTGTGCCACAGCCGCCTCGCGTGTGTGTGTGTGTGTGGAAAATGCGCAAAAGTTCGGCGTGTCATGTTTGGCGTTGTTGTGGCACATTGGTGTTGACAGGGGCGTATTAGGCGCGCATGTGGACGTTATTGAATGTCGTCGTCGTCGTCGTCGTCGTCGTCGTCGTCGTCAGGCCGACGCGATGGTGTAAAAATCCTGTTGCTGCAGCTGCTGCTGAGTAATGGCATTTTATGTTCTAACTTGCCGCTAGGGATGTACCATATGTGTACATATTTACTTGTAAATGTGGTAGTGGTGGCATTGGCTGTGTGTATGAATGCGCGCAGTACGTTAATTAAAAGTATGTTTCGTTCTAGTGGGATGCCTCAGTGAGTGCGTTGTTTACCACCAGTAATGTGCCCTAGAAAATTTTGAAAAGCTATTTTGCGGGAATGGTAACGAATATTTGTGTGTGTGTGTGTAAGGTTCGATACCCACACACAAAGTAATTAAATTTAATAAGAATGTACAACTTATCATCTTAACTGTACTTCGTTTTGTCCTAAAGATCGGTACAAAACCTTTTCTATCACAATTAAGGACGCTTTCTCAAATAGACTCCACAAATTTTTCTTCTGAAAAAAAAAATGTGTTTTAAAAGCTTCTTGCTAATTTTTCATATTATTTGAGTCATGATGGCGAGTTTTTGCCACTTTTATGGGTTGTCGAGCCCTATGAAATCTGGGCCGGCGGGAGGTACAATGTTTTTTCATAGTTAGCCCAGAAAATAATTCTCCGTACGGTCAGAAATATAGATCCTATATTTTAAGAAAAAAATATTAATTGTTAAAATTCAACGCTTATCTATACAAACCAAATATCTGGGAGTCAAGGACCGAACATAACAGTTATTGGAAGAAGGAAATGTTCTAAAACAAAGTGATATATATCAATCGATATCTTTTTTCACTGAGAATCAAATTTGAAAATAATTTTTTCTTTGTAATTTTTATGTAAAATTAAAAAAATAACAGTTATTTTTGGTTTTTATTTTACAAGTCCAAAATAACATTTATTTTTGATTTTTATTCAAATAATCTGTAAATAACAGTTATTTTTGATTTTTACATTATATATCTTAGATAACAGTTAACATACGTATAAAAGTCGTTATCAGTTTTCGCAGGAGTAACAGCTATTCATCGCCACGCTGTACGTACTACATCTGCATTGAGAATATGCGCAATTGCTTTTTGACAAAAGCGCTATTCACCATGAAAATAATTTTTTTTTTGGTTGTGTGTATTTTTTCCCCCTTAAAGTTGTAACGAACTAATATGGCGCCAGCACAGTAAATATATGTCGGCTGCATTTAATTATAATAAAAACTAATCAGTTTAAAAATTATCATAATAAAATCTCTTTGGTCGTTAGTGAAGGGAATTTAGTTTAAAAAAGATATGTTAAGCATACGAGTAGTTTGCTCAAATATAATTCTATTGCACACTGTTGTGTCAGGTAAAAAATGATGTTGCTCACAGAGCAATTTTACCGAAAATAAATTCGCGGTCGCATGCTTGTTATGCTATTGTTGCATTCTCCAAGAATCTACAACCTCATTTCTGAAAAGCGAAATTATGTAATATTTTCTCTTCCTGTCACAAGAGACATTATGAAAAAAAAAATGTTACTACTACTAGCTAAAAAACTACCAGTTTTCTATTTACTTAGAAAAAAAAACTTAGGTAATTTCGTGAAATCCGCAATCAAACATACAGATAATCTGCTAACGCCAGCGCCCTAAAATTGTGTGGAATTTTTCAATTTCGGCCAGCTTGTCATAAACAGAGATTTTAAATCCTTTGAGTCTACAAATCCACCTAAATATTTCACATGTTTGTATGTATGTACCTATTTACAGCATCAAGATTTTGTGGGTGAAAGTCTGTGAGTTATTGGTTGTACGGCTTGCACTTGGCTTGACAAATATGCCACTGCCGTCAATGTATATTGTCCATGTGTGCTTTAACAAATTTATTTCGCTTTAGACTGCCTTGTTTTAGGTAAATGACTTTTCACGAAAAAATTCACATACTCGCGAAACCAGATGCCAAAAATAGTAAAACTTCGTCTTTAATCTCTAATGTCAGGATTTTTCTTAAAATAAATTTGAAATTTTTAAGATATGACTATGTAAACCAAAAATGTATGTAACCATTTCAGGGCCATGGAAAACTCAAAAGATACCTATGAATATATAATTTTTTTAAACGGAATTTTTATGAAAAAAATGGTTTAACAAATTTTTTTTCTAAGAAAAATTACAAAAATACTCAATTTAGGACCAAATTGTGAGGCATAATTATGTTTAACCAAATTAAAGATTTTTTGGAGACAAAAATATTTTTGTGTTAAAAATTTTTCGTTCGGAAAAAATTATTTTAGTATCAACAAGAATTAAAATGATAATATTATGGAGAAAATTTTTAGGGGGAATAATAGTTTTTAAGAGTTTAAATATTTGGCAAAAAAAAATTATTAAATTTTTTACAAAATAAAAACTACGAAAAGAATTCTTTTTTTTTAATAATATCTACCGAAATTGAAAAAATACTATAATAAATACTATATATAAATTTATTGGAAAATTGGAAGAAATTATTTCTTAAAAAAAAACCCGGAAAGGCAATGTGGAGAAGAACTTGGTTTCACTTGGCAATTCCAATTGGCATCAGTTGAGTGCAGCAGAGAAAAAACTGGCGTGCTTTAATGTACTCGGCCAAGATCGCTTAGGCGGTTACAGTGCCAATCAAGAAATTGAGGACGTAGGCAGCATATATGTATTTATAATGAATGTGTATGTTAGATTTGTGAGCTAAAAACAGCAGGTTATATAATCCATCACAAGAGAAACAGCGCACGAGTATAGAGTACAAACCCCTTTTTTCTTTACAAATTTGTTAAAAAAAAAATCATAGGGTGGGAAATATGCTGAAGATGCAGATTTTTTTTTTTTTAATTCGGAATCATACAATGCACAAATGCATACATACTACATAGTACATCCGGTTTTATACACTTCTTTGCTTGTGCGAACTGCTGAGCTAGTGTGTTATTGTATGCAACCTTAGGTACAATTTTTTTCCCAAAAAAAGAAAAACTTCATAAACTTACACATGTGGGAAAAAATAGAAAATTACTGCCAACCACTTTACAAATTTGTTACCTTGGTTGCAACTTGTGCCTCTAGGATTAGTATTGTATTTCTTAGTTCTTAAATTCTCTGAAAAGGAAAATAAATTATAGCCAGAAGCCAGCTTTAAAAAGCATTCGATGAAACATACATACGAGTGAGCTTAAGTGAGCTTCTCTATAGATACACATGTATGTATATTAGGGTGCTTTTTTTTTGCGACTATTTTTTTTTTCGGTCCCATCGTGAAATTTTGTTGGAAATACCCAAAAAAAAATTCCCTGAAAGTTTGAGCCTTTAATATTAATTTTAAGTACTCGGCCAAGGCGTGTGAAGATTTTCCATTTAAAATACACGGGAACTTTGATTTTTTTTTTTAAATTTCTATAGCTCAGCGGCATTTAATGGTATCACCTTGTCCAAAATGGGGATTTTCTCAGCATTAAATGCTCTACAAAAGTGCCCACTGCGGCGAAGTCGTAACTCACACCGGCGAGGTAGTACGGGCCACTAAACCTGATTTTTTCATGAAATTTACGTTTTTTCGCATTTATCTCGTAAATGACAAGAGCTATAGAAAAAACCAAAAAAAAAAAATAGTCGCAAAAAAAAAGCACCCTAATGTATATATGTATGTGTTCTAGACATCCAACCGAAACTATGAGAATGCAATTTCTCCTCCCCCTAAGTGAATGGCATATTTTTCCCAAAACAAAAAAAAAACGTTACATATGTGTATATATTCTCCCACACATGTATGTACATAGAAATTGTAAATTTAAACCATTTACTTTTCCGTCCTACTGTAGGTGTAACGTCACATCGCTCGCAACATGACATAGACAAATTGTTGCCGCGTTTTGCTTTATTGCTTAGAGGCAAGCAAACAAAAAACGGTATTAAATTGTGGCGCTCATACATACACATATACATGCTTTTGTCATACATACACACATATATGTATTTCTAGTCAACATTCACCTTTACCACCTCAATTGTGTATCCTTTTCACTTCCGAAACAGCCAGCCTCACCTTTCAATTCAGCTACGCAACCATCAAATGTATTAAAATGTCATTTCTTTGCCTTGCCGTTATTTTAAACATACTTACATATCTACATACATACATATGCACGCTTTTAGATCTTTGTTTTTGTCATGTGATTTTCGCAATCCATTTGCTACATAGTTTGGGAGATTGAATTTTTGCGGCCAAAATGGTAACATTGATATTCTCTATTTTTCTACGAGATAAAGCTGAAAATGACAAAAAAAAAAAAATAAACTTAAAAACAGCGCAAAAACAACTGCCATCTTCATTTATGTATGTGCTTTCTATATATTTTTTTTTGTTTTTTTTTGGTACTCGTAATGTTTTTACTTACTCGTCTATTTTTCGATGCTTTGCTCAACAAAAGTAAATGAATAAAGAACTCATGAAATTGACATGGGATTTCGCCCAAGCCAGTGCGCTGGCTGATAACATGTTCACTGAACTTTTTGTATTTGCGTAAAAAAAAATGGTCTTTAAAAGCAAATATGTTTTCTCATGCAGAAGGATCCGAATCTGAAATTTGACTACAAAACCATAATTCATGTAAAATAACGAGTAAAGTAAGTAATTGAATTTTCGACAAAAAAGCGGAATTTCTAACCCTCTTTCAGTGGAAGGGTGTGATGAGATGGTGCAAAATTCTCTTGGCTATTTTACTCCATGTATGAATGCCTAATATAGTTTTTTTATGATTTTTATTTTTTCGATATTAAAAAATCTTTCCTCTAACACCCCTATTGTAATATATTATTGAATTAAATTTAAATTTAAACAGCTGGCAACCCTCATCAAAATACATATTTGCGCAGTAAAGCTTTCTTCAACTGGTTTCGTTTCTGATATGTCATTGAAGCAACTGATTAAATTTATTTAGTTTGAAACAGGTGGCAACCCTCCTTAAAAACATTTTTAAAAAAAGTTCCTTTTTAATTGCCATCCACATTGCAATAATCTAACATTACTAAGATTTAAATTAATTGGCGTAACTAAATTGGTTTCGAATTTCTAAGCTGATGGCAACCCTCGTGAAAAATATTTTCGCAGCTTTCCTTGAACCTCTCGCCTTAATACACCCACCTTAAAAAATTTTCTAAAACTTCTTATTTAAACTGAATTTGGATTTCTAATCGAGTGGGCAGCCTCCCTCAAAAATATTTTCAATACACAGCTTTTTAAACCTCTCTCGTTTGGCACACATAACCAAATATTTAGTTTCACTTGTAAACTGAATTGATTTTAAAATTCAAAACTGGTGGCCACCCTCGTCAAAAATATTTTTAACCTACAGTTTTCTTAAACCTCTCTCTTTTGATGCCCATATTAACATTATTCGTTTAACTTGTTAATTTAACTGATGTTTACCTTTTTTAACATGTGGCAACCCTCTTCAAAATTATTCTAATAAAGTTTTATTAAAATATCTCTCGATTGATACCCATATACAAATATTTTTTTTAACTTGTTGATTAATTTGATTTTAACTTTTGGAATAGGTGGCAAGCTCCTCATAGTAGAATGTTTCGAAATAAAACCTATAAAACTCCTTTTATTTGACACCCACATTATTGTAATATTTTATTAAGCTTATTTGTAATTTGAATCTAACTTTTTTAACAGGTGGCAACACCATTCAAATATCTATATTTTTGAAATCAATAGTTTTGGAACCCATTGGCAGCTCACACCTACGCTGTTGTTATATTTTGTTTATTTAACTTAAATTTGTGTAAAATTTCATTGAAATCCCTTGAGCCCTTTTTAGAGTGAAAAAGCAACAAAAATACTCACTCATTCAGTCACTCGCTCACTGGTATGCTTTTACATCATGTGTTATATTAGTAGGATTTAATTTTAAAACATTTTTGCTTTAATAAAAATTGTCTAAGGGCATTTTATATACATACTTTAAATAGATTTTTTTTTGTATATTAAAGACTAACGAAAGCTTCAGTTCAGTGTTTAAAATGAGCAATCGATATATGTATCTATCCACAAATGCCAATAGCCAATAGCATTTGTCACTGCTGCTACTAATTGCCTAAACGCCAGGTCAAAATAAAATCGGGAAGTCCTTATGCGAAGTGTTCTCAAAGATTTACTTATATAAAGATTTTACTCAATTTACTGCTACGCAGCTGCTTCATTTATGTCGTTTTATATAAAAAAAAAACTCAGCACGCGTATACGTAAAGCGAANCACTAACATTAGCGTGAGCCGAAAATCTGTTTTTTTTTAGAATTTTGATTGCTAATAGCAAAAAAATGGTTAATAATGTTCTAAAAACAATCAGTGTGAAAAATGACAATTTTTGGGTCAATACCTCAGGCTTGCCCAGGTACATCAAAGTTCAAGTGTTAAAAAAAAAATGTCTTAGCTTACTTCGATTCTCTACAAAACAGGCAAAAAAGGTCCATATAACAAATTGGGTAGGTCTAATACTTTCGAAGATATTTGCAGTTTGGTAAAATTTTTTTTTTTTTTGACCACATTGAACTTTGATGGACTTAGGCGAGCCTAAGATATTGACCAAAAGTTGTCATCTGTGTGAATATTGTTTTTAAGGCATAATGAACCATATTTTTCTATTACCAATCAAAGTTCTCAAAGAGCGGATTTTCGGCCCACCCTAAAATACATACATACATATGTATTATTTACTTTGTACGCATGGATGCATAAAAAAGCTGTAAAAACACTTGATTATTGGGTAGAATAGTTTTATTGCTAATCGAATTGGGTGGCGGTATAATAATTCTAGTGCGTGACATTTAAGTACCTTCTGCCAAGAAAAGTGGAAAATTAAAATTTCGGTTGCGACCGTCTGTGTGCACTCGTGCATAATTGTTTTTTTTTTTTTAATCTTGCACCAGCGATAACTTGAATGTGTACGTATATGTGTGTTTTTGATGGTGATGGAATAGAAATGTCAGAGTAAAGCTAAGCGACATTTTCACGTGAAGGTTAAAAGGTTAAATATTTTTTTATATTATTTTATTGCGGAATTACGTTTATTTATCACAAAACGATGAAAAATTCGCTTGAGTTGTGTTTTTGGTAGCACTTGTTTGTTTAAGCTAAAATTTAAACACATTTTTTAAACTCTTGCTGCCTATGTGGATGCGGCATTATTGTGTGTCCACATGTTGCCATAATTTGCTTGCGTTACATTCATTTACTTAATTTTATACATTTTGTATGCAGTTTGGCATCAGCAAAGAAAATGTTACGTATACGCCATGTATGATCCATGAATCCTCTAAGGAAGTGGCTTTTTTATTAGAAATGAGGCACCATTTGGGAAATTGTCTGCCCTTCCACGGACCACCAATTGTTTGGAGGTAATATACATAGGCGATTCACGAGCCATTTTAAGCATCGTAATATCTTAAGTCTTAAAATTTCTCTATGTAAAATAACGATTAAAATGGGTTTTAACAATTTCTAAATACATCGAAATATTTTTGAACTTATTGAAAATACAATTAGCTCATATCATGCACAGCGAATACCTTAAACCCATAAATAGCAATTAGTCTAAGAGAGCTAATTTAAAAAATATTTTTTGAAAAGGGTTGCCAACTGTTTGAAAAATTAAATTCGAGTTGAATGAGGAGAATTAGTTATTTAAAATATGTGTGTCAGATGAAGGAAACTTGAGAACGTGTTGATGTAAAAATAATTTGAAGTGGGTTGCCACCTATTTTAAAAGTCAAATTAAATTTATTTATACACAAGTTGAATGACATACATACATACATATGTATAAAAATATTGGTGTCAGACAAAAAATAAAAGTAAATCTTTTATTTGAACATTTCAAATATTTTAATGTTTGAAAGAGTTGCCGGCGATTTGAAAAATAAATGAAATTCTAGTTATCTAATATGTTAAATAAATTATAATCAAAAACTAATTATCAATCAAAATGTGTTTGAAAAGCTTTTATTTTCAAACTTCATCACGGAAGGTTGCCACCAGTTTAAAAAGTTAAATTCAACTTGGATTAGGGGAATTAAAAAATTTAAATATGGTTAGTTGAAAAATAGAGCTTTGAAATGATTTTGGTTGAAAAATATTTTGTAACCCCTTTAATAATAAAAGAAAAAAATTTTAAAATCATGGTTGCCACCTGTCTTAAAGTTGAAATGAATTATTGGCATAGTACTTAAGCAAAAAATGTCGTTCTTGGTCTTAAAGTTGAAATGAATAAATGAGATGCGAACTATAAAAAATCTAAATATTTGGGGAAAATAAATCCAAACATGCTGTTACATAATTACCATCTGCCGTTAAATTATAAAAATCAGAATCGTATGTTATTAAAATTTTTTTTTGAAAATGTGAACAGAAACAAATGTTTTAACAGAGTTATCACCTGTTTTATAGTAAAATTGTTATAGCTTTAGAAAATGTATATCTCATTTTTTACATAATTGCCACATATCGATAAATAAAAAGAAAAAATCTCTCAAACACATTTTTTGGCAAGTTTAAAAAATCTAGCAAATCGAATTCATGGATGATATTGTTATTCAATATTATTGTTAATAAATTCATAAATGTCCCGAAAAATTGGAAAAAGTGTCCAGAAGTCTTAATTAATTTAAAAGTTTTAAAAATCTAAATTCTGTATAATGCGGCAAGAAATCAAAGAACATTCTGAAAATACTGAAAATTTTCGCGTTGCAATAAAAAATATATAAGAGAGCCTCAAAAATTCATAAATCAGTGCGTATTTTAAGATAATTGGCCTCGCGCATACTCGTTTTTTTAGATCTGATTAAAAAAATGTTTGATTTGATGCAATCTTGTTGAAATATTTTCTTTCTTCTTTTCTAATTTTCGTACAAAGATTTAAATTTGGTTTTACATATATTGTTCTTTTTATAGAACTAGCTATACTTAAAAAAAAAAAATTATGAACATAAAATCAACAAAAGAAAAATTTTCTAATAACCATAGGCATACTTGTACTTAGGAAGTTAAGGACTAGTGTAAGCTTCAACCGACCGAAAATGTGGGTTTTAACATTAAGCTAAGATTTTGAGTATCAAGTAAAAATCCTGATTATGCTATGTTGGTCTACGCGACTAGGCTCACGACTTGTCCAACTCTTGAACAAGTTTATTAAAATTTTTTTCTTATTTTGCCTTGATTGCGTTGATTTCAAATAATTTTTTTTTGGTTGGGATATTATACGTTTTCTTCTATATAAAAAAAATTTTTTCCACATACTTTGTACGGAAGAAAATGCGTGAATAATTGCCAAAAATCAACTTGAAACTCAAAAATGTTTCCTTTTTTTTAAATTTCAATCCAGATGAAACTTTACAGAATTCATCATTTTCATCATTTCCTCGATAGTCTTTAAGATATTTAATTCGTCGCTGCCACATGCGAAATTGAAGAAATTAAAGAAAAATCTTAGAGGCGGGGCAGCGCACACGTACTTCGTATTTGCATGCCTCCTAAGGCAACTGCGTGCGCTACTTACACACTTTCTAAATAAATGCTAAATTGGCACGCATGATGAATTCGAAATGCTTTGTTGATAAATTGCCGCACAACATGATGATGCACGGCCGACACACGAAAAAAAAGAAGCAAGCGCTTCGCTAAAAGCAAGAAGATATTGACTGGCTGGTAGCCATATGGTCGTACAATCAAATTACATGAATTTACAACAAACGCAAACAAAAACACAAAAAAAAAGAATACAAGACAAAAAATTTTGGCTTTCCTTTTTCTGGCAAAAAATCCAACGAAGCGAACGAACTACAGCGCGATTTGGCGAAAGTTTAAGCTCAAGGTTAAAGGCATACGTACGTAAGTATGTGAAAAGGCGTTTACGCGTCAGATTTGTTTATTACGCGCTGTTGTTTGCCAGAGCTGGATGATTGAGACGATTATGCTAAATTTTTCATTTAGCATAATTTTTTCGACACTTAAATCGTTGTTCGCGTTGCAGCGTTCAGTGAGCTGTTGACTGATTGACACTGAAAAATCACGTAAAGGTGGTTTGCTATTTTGCATTTAGATTGATTCCACCCAAAAGTGAACTAAGTGAAATGCACCAAAAACATACATACATTTGTATGTACATACATAAGTACATATATCGGTTATAAGCCAATTAAATTATTTTGAGGATAAAGTAGAAAACCTTACAATTTTGGATTTTCGAGTCCTCGAAATTGGTGCGCTGTCAAGCTTACCATATACGTCATATTCAATCACTCAAATGTATTCTAAATTGCCAAGAGCTTCACCATTTTGTTAATAATCCGTTAAGCGGCGCATATTTTTTCATTCGAATACTTATACAAGCGTGTACGCATGTACACACTTACTATGGTATATATGCATGTACACTAGGGTGGCCCATAACATATAGAATTTGGCTCGTCCATGAGCCATGAGGGAAATAGAAATCACCCAAGTGATACTACGAGATATATAAATCTAGCAAGATATTCAGGATCTGATATGCAAAGAAATTATTAAAGAACTACAAGAGATCCTCAAGAAGGAGTTTTTGCAGTGGTATGGAATTCTAGTACTAGGCTAACGAATGTACTATCCAGTTCACCTTGAGCCGCCCCGGTTGATTGCTTAGATCTGACGACACGGGCCGAAAACTGGTGACGAATATCTGACCCCCTTCTGAGAAACCGTTTTCCAGGCGCCACTGTGCTGGCACTGGATGCGCCAATCAGAGATAGGGATCACCTAGTTATGGGAGACCTTCTCACCATATAAAAACTAATTTGGGCAATAGAATCTATGAAG
>NW_016173973.1:0-11394 GCF_001687245.7 Rhagoletis zephyria
AAATCACTACTCTCTGTTATGTAGTCTCGCTACTAATCGCGAGGTAACTCAAGCAAGAGAGATAAACAACAAATTCTTGAATACCCTAAAAGTAAGTGAAGGTGTGCGTAACACGAATCGGGGTAGCATAATGAAGTTAAATGATGCTAACGAAATGTGCGAAAAAATACAAACAACATTTAGAGGCATATATACAAAATCATTTAGAATAACAACAAAGAGAAGACAGCGAAAAACAAATGCCTGGATGAACGATGAGTTGAGGACGGCATGTGAAGCTCGTGACAAACTTTATAGAAGGTGGCGCGCAAATCCCAGTGATAAGCAGAGGGTGGCCCAATATAAGCAGTTTCGAAATCAGGTAAACAGAAAACTTGAAAACACGAGAAACTGATACAATCAAAATTTGTTCTACAAAAATAAAAAAAAACTTGAAGAAAACGTGTTAAATTATAAATGAAATAGTTGGAAAGAAATGTAGTAGTGTAGACGAAACTGTTACGAAAAACTTTAAAAGAAGTTTGAAGCTCATTTGTGATTGTACAATACATACCTGTGACATTAGAACGATAGAACCTGCAGAAGTTAAGATTGCAAACTCTATTTATTTTCCCGAAACTAGTGAAGATGAAATCGCCTCAATTATTGCGGGTCTGAATGAAGAGAAAAGTCCAGGATCCGACGGAATAAGCCCAAAAGATTTAAAAAATAACATTTACGTGCTAACACCTGTGATCACGAAACTTAGAAACCTTATTCTACAACAATCTTACGTACCGGAAAGCCTTGAAATATCTATAATACGGCCAATGTATAAGTCGGGCATTAAATCCGACCCGGGAAATTACCGTCCAATAGCGTTAGTCCCTATACTAGAAAAAATTAAGGAAGAGGTGATAGGCAGTAGATTACGACAATTTATAGAAAAAAATATGACGTGATACAACACAACCAATATGGATTTCAAAGACGACAAAATATGAATAGGAAACTTCGCAAACACATTAAACTACCACCTCAGCAAAATTCAACACAACCTAGCTCTGTTTATTGATTTTCGCAAAGCATTCGACACGCTGTCGCACAAAAGGCTGTTGGAAAAATTGGAATATGCCGAAATAAAGGGGAGATTGCCTGGGATTGTTTAAAAGTTATCTCGAACTAAGAATGTTTCAGGTGAAAATATATGAGGAAAAAAGCGAAGAAAAATCTTTCACACACGGAGTTCCTCAAGGTTCGAAATTGGGTCCACTCTTATATTTAATATACTCAAACAGTTTGTTGAAGAACTTGAAGAACTGTGAGGTCTATGCATATGCGGATGACACCGCCGTCGTTGTGTCCCATAGGGACTTAAAAACAGCAGCACAAATACTACAACGAAAGCTTAATATAATAACAAGATGGTCACATGATAACGGACTGTCAATCAATGCATCGAAAACAAAAATTATGCACATAAGGCCACCTCACATAGCACGCTCGGACATAAATATAGTTTTTCACAGCTACGCTTGTCTAGAAACACTTTAGTGTCTTGTGGGTGCACCTCAAATATTGAGGTGGTCGATAGGTATAAATTCTTAGGAGTCATAGTAGACTAAAACTTAAAATGGAATGAGCATATTACAGAGTTACAAAAGAAAATCAGGAGATCAACATTTATGCTAAGACATCTCAGCTACTGTTCAGATTATGGAGTTCTAAGACAGGCATATCACTCGCTAACGGAGTCCTACTTGCGTCACGGCATCACAGCATGGGGAACATCATCCGGATATACGAGCCAAAACTATGTGCTTAAAATATTGGCGAAGAAACTAAATACCCCAACCGACGCTCTTCTTGCAAAAAAAAACTAAAAATACTCGATGTTAAATCCATATTCAAGTGTGCAGTGCTAGATGAGTTTTTCGATAATGGGCGCTTTAGGAACCAAATCGACCACGAGTACAAAACTCGTAGGCGACAAGAAGGACGCTTCAGAATCCCAAATTTCATAAATAACTATACCAAAAATACACTAAACGTCGTAACGCCAACTCTGCTGAATGAACTGCCACCACAATACATAAATTTGCCGGAAAATACAATCAGAAAAAATTTAATAAAATATCACTTCTTATATTCTTAGCCATAAGCTGCATTGTAATCGCATCTTTTTTACATATCATTTTAAATGTTATAGCACTGCTATTAGTATTAGTATCCTGAAGAGAGTATTAGTTAAATCAATATTAACAATTCGTACCCGCAGACAAGCTTGCTTAGCTTCGCGGGTTTTACCAGTCTGTACAACCTTAAATGTAACCTCTTCTGAATAAATAATGAATGAATGAATAAAGAATTTGTGGCGTGCGGCTTGATGTTGTCACACAAAGGGGAGGGACCTACAGTTTTACGCCGACTACGAACGGCGATTGTATTTTTATGAGAAGCTGTTTTTCAAGATATAAATACACATGGAGGTTTGCCATTGCCTGCCGACCGCTGCTAAGAAAAAACTTTTTTCTAATTTTTTTTATGATATTGCTTTGACCAAGGCTTGAATCCAGGGGCTGCGAAGTGGAAGAGCGGACTACTTACCACTACACCACAGCTCGTGATATTTTTTCGTTTTTTTTTTGTTGTTTAACATGCATTACACTACATATATAAGGATTGCTTATAATGCTTGCAGAGTAGTTGCTACAAAACTTAACTTATTATTAGTCATTATCATATTTATTTGTAGCATAGCATCACTTCTAGCAATTACTCTGTCGCCAACCTTAGATGACCAATGATTCTGTTTACTTTACTATTAAATAACAATGGAATGACGAATTGTTTTAGTATTTGTAGTTGTTGTTGAAAAAAATACGATGTCCGATTTTAAAAGTATTCAAGACGGTGCTTAAGGAGACTAAGCACAATGTGTATACCAAAATCGGTCGAGATGGGTCTAGTGGTTTTTAAGATAGTACACATATAATATAATAAGTTGGATGTGCCACCCCTTTTTTACAAATTTATTTAAAATCACTTTTTTGCTAAATATCGGTTGTATATATCAATCTTGAATAAATATTTATGAATTCCTTAGCCATACTGCTCAAAAAATGTGAAAGTCTGGTTCATACACACATATAAATTCTAGGCCGTATTTAAGAAAAGTTGCCTAGCGTCGACAATTTTTATGCGATTGCAATAAAAAAATTTCAAGCGAATCGAAACTGTCTCACCAAATTTGATGTCCGATACGAAAACGAATGCCTGATATATATTTCATTACTACAACGCACAACCAAACAACTTCAAAATAAAAGTTACAAGCAACGAAATAAAAAATTTCATTGAGAATAACTCTTACCAGGCAACGTGGCAACAAAAGAGTCGAAAATAAAAGTTATTAGCAACGAAAAAAAGTTTTCATTGAAAATAACTCTTACCAGGAAACGTAAAAAGAAAAAAGTTGAAAATAAAAGTTATGACCAACGGAAAAAAATTTGTCTTAAGAATAACTCTTACCAGGCAATGTAAAAAGAAAAACTTCGAAAATAAAAGTTATGATCAACGAAAAAAAGTTTGTATTGAGAATAATTCTAACCAGTAGCTCGTTTCTGTAACAATTCTCTGCCAAGGCGAATTTATATATGAATAGAGAATGACGTATACTCTCTACCAGTAGAGAAATAATCGATAGAAAGGAGTTACAGAAACGAGCTGCAGGCAAAATAAAAACAAAAAAATCGAAAATAAATGTTATGATTAACGAAAAAATTTAGTTTTGAGAATAACATAAAGTAACTTAAAAAATTTTTTATTGTCCTACGACCAACGACCAAAAAAAATCATAACAGCTATTTAGGGTCTCGGCAATAAACACTTTTCAGTAGTTGCTTTTTAAGGCGTGTAGCTTAAATTATTATTTATATCAATATCACATACACCTTATAATGAATGCTACTAAACTGACTGTTTTACTTATTACTTTCTTTAAGTGTAGGATACCGAAACAATGCAGCAACTGAACACATCAGATTATGAGACTACCGAATATTTTGATTCTTATGAATGTTCTCTAAGTCCAGAAATGAAACTACTTGCCAAAGAAGAGCTGCATGAAGATGATAATATACGTCAGCAGGCATTAAAACAGTTTCGCGAATGGATATCTAAACACCCATCTATTAAGAAGTGCCGAACTGATTCCATGTTTCTGCTAAGGTTTTTACGCACCAAAAAATTCTCAGTTCCTGAAGCATGTGAAATGCTTGAACGTTATTTAACTATACGTCAGTTATTTCCGCAATGGTTCTCAAAACTAGATATTACAGACTCAGAGATCAGTGAAATTTTTGATAATGGTTATCTAATTCCGCTTCCTGAAAAGGATGACAATGGTAGACAAATAATACTTTCAGTGGCGAGGAACTTCGATCCATACAAATATAACTCTGTTCAGATGGCTCGTATTCACTCACTTATTTGCGAAAGCTTATTAGACGACGAGCAGTCGCAAGTAGCTGGTTATGTGTACATAAACGACGAAAGTGGAATTAAAATGGGGTTCGCAAGTCTTTGGTCCCTCGCGGATTTAAGAAGTATGGTTAAATGTATACAGGTAAGTCAGAACTGCGTTTACTTAATTTCAAAGAGAAATAATTGCTCTTTCCAGAATTCCACTCCCATGAGGCATAAAGAAACACATTTCATTAACATACCGCATTTTGCGAACCGTATTATCGAGTTGGGAGTATCATTGCTCAGCGAAAAACTAAGAAAACGTATAGTTGTAAGTTGGAAAACTAATTAATAAACCAGAAGTTCCTAAAATATATTATCTTTTTTTAATGCAGATCCATAAGACACTTGACGCCTTGAAAGAAAAAGTAAAACCAGCTATTCTTCCTCGGGAATATGGTGGGACCATTCCGGTTTCTGATATTATTAAACAGTTTAAATTGAAACTATTAGAAAAACGATCGGCGATCTTATCCCTTGATGACATGTACATTGATATAACGAAACAGCCTAATATTTCCTCAAATATCGGTTTAAGTGATGTTGATGTTGGAATAGTAGGCAGTTTTAGAAAACTGGAAGTGGATTGAGTGATATGCCCAAGCCTTTTTGTATACAGTTATTACAAAAAAAAATCATGATTGTATGTTAAAAGCCTGTATACCCACTAATTGCTAATCAGAAATACTACATATTTTGCTGATATATATGTACCTTAAATCATAAGGCTGTTGTTTTGCTAAATTTATATTTTTACAATTTGCAATCAGCTCAGGAAATGACGCAAAAAATGGCCCGATCATTACATGAGCCATCCTTTTGTGGTTCTAAGCAAGATATGAACCAAAAGTTCCCATCCATCCATGTACCGGTTGAAATGTTATGAGAAGTCAAATGTAACAATAAATGGTCACTTTATTGAAAAAAAAACTTTCGTTATCAAATTTGTAGTTTAAGACTTTTCTGACCAACAACGTTTAACATCGTTTTTTCGGTAGACGGTGCATTTAAATTTAAATGCATGGTTTATATTGTTGTTTTTCTATGATGCTATTGCATCATTTATTAAGGAAGGTGTTATACGTTCGCGATCCTCTCGCTCTAATCGCCATCCTTAACTCCCTGAGAAAATTAAATTTGCCGCTTTGACAAACTAGTCGACCATTTCGTCTCTATCTCTATTGTTATTCGTTGACCATTAGAATTAAAATGTATGCGAATTAGTTTCAGCATTTATAGCAGTTTTTTGGAAAACCAATTCCTCAAATCGTAAGTATTTTATGTACTTATATATACAATCTATAAATAAATCCATGATACAAATATTTAAAAGCAGTTTCACTTCTTCTTCTTATTCGCCATTGCTCCCATTTGACGTAAACTCTGCTTTTGTCATTTTCTTTAAATTGAAGCTACCATATTCTTTGAAGAAACTATAAAGTGGGTTTTTACTTAAAAACAATATTTAAAAAATTATTTGGAAAAATATATTTTGAGCATCATTTTATAGCGAGCTTTTAGTGATTTATTTCGAAAATTATATACAAAACGGAAGGCAAGTAAAATACTCGTATTACATTGTGTAATGCACATAGAGAATCTATTTGTTTATGCAATATTTTCACCATTATTTAGTATGATTAGCTGCATATTTCGGGATGGCCAAGTACATGGTAACTTCACAAAGGTGTTGTTTGTTTGTTCCAATAACTTTTCGGCCGAAAATTTTCAGCTCCGGGATGGATGTGCCCAATCTGAGCGAAACGCGGCATGAGCAACAGTAGAGAGAGTATTCCAAGAATTAGTAAATTTTTTTACCAAAAGAGAAAGCATGCTCCTGATGTTTCCACTCATTACAATTATAACGTGTTGTCTCTTCTTATAGATTCACGTTCTTTGGTCATATTTCCACTAAATAGGATCCAAATCAAAGCAACATCCTAATATCTAAATTCCTTAAAGGGCCAGATATAATAATATTTCATGTAACACTGCAGGTAATGCCAAATTTTTTTGCGGTAAGGTCAGGCAATGGTGATTTCGTTTCTACCAAAAAAGGTCGCATTTTGATTGCGCCTTTCGCTTTTTGTGTTCACTGAGAAAAAAATTAAACAAAAATTGGTTAATATTACCAAATTCAAACTTGAAAAGAAATCATCGTGATTTTTGGTTAATATTAACAATGCCTTGGTTGCTATATTCAACAGTGATTTGGTAATATTAACCACACTTTTATTTACATTAACCAAACATTTTGTTGCCGATTTTACGTTTCAATACGCTTATGTTCTGCACTTCACAGATGCTTTTTCATATCTAGGATATCTAGATACAAAACAAACATTTTTATAATCATTTTAACACGTTGTCTCTGACGGGATTTGAAAACGCATCTTCTGAAAGTTACCCAGTAACAGCAAGCATCTCTGCACACTCAGCTACAGCCGCTTTATAATTGTGTCTTCAAATGATCAACTCGAATACATTTGCTTGGCGTTTGATTTGGTTCCGCACTTCACAGATGCTTTTACGTAATTAATAAAAACCAAAAACTTACAAAAAACAAAAATTATGTGTTGCCGCTGACGGCTTTCGTACTCGAGCTCGGGCGACAACAAATAACAAAAGGCCTCTCTGCACGACCAGCTACAGCCAGACATACGAATTTGTTTTCAAATATTCCACTTGATTCACATTTCTTACAATCGATGTATTAGCTATGAAAAAACCAACGATAACGAGGTTGACTCAGTGTTCGATTCTAAATTAAAGGCAGAGGATGACACAGTTTGTGTTCGTTTCTTAAAATATCATACTTTGAAGCTTTGTCAGGGGAGATAGTTGCCCTGAAAATCAGATGGTTGTTTAAAACGCCAATATTATGATGATTAGTGCAAAGCCAGCATAAAGTCAGTTTCCACGAGCTTCAGATTTTGATAAAAAACGAGGACAAAATGTAAAAAATCGCGTTTTTTTGCAATATTTTAGAAGATCTAGCAAAGACACAAAAGATGATAGAACCTTCCTGGCTTAAATTAAAGCTAGAACTCTCGGCTACTATCTCCATTCCTGCACATTTATTTGATGGTCACTTAGTCATTTGTTATATACTATTTGTTTTACTCAATTTTAGAAAAAAGTAGGAAGAAGTTGAATCAAATTTTTGAACGTTTATTATAGGTTTCAAAAAGAAGTTTCATTGACATTGGTTATTATGGTACACAAATTGTTGAGATCTTAAAATATTTTTTACCACTATTATCTTAAACTAAATGATGGCACATTTGTATGCATATTTCCCTCCAACAGAGGGGGTTAAAACCTTTAAAACCCTCCTTGAAACCAGGCCTGGGTACTACGTATTATATAATACTTTCTTAAATTTACCTTATCGTTATATACCATTTATTACTGTAAGCACAAAATAAATACTCAAGCCACTCATAATTTCAGTGAAACCCGTTTAAGTACCCCCCGCTTATGTACCTAACCCGCTTAAGTTACCAACATTTTTGGGTACCGTGAATTTTTTAATGTAATCTGAAGAAAATCCCATTCTTAAGTACCTCCCCGCTTATCTACCCAACCCGCCTAAGTACCTAAATTTTTCGTATCCCATTTACAATTTTACTTATAATTTTCGCCCTTTAAGTGCTCTTTTAAAATAACTTAAAATATTTTTTTGCCGCATTTGCTTCCACAATATATAACGAACTAGCAATTACCCGGCGTGCTTCGCAGCGCCTTAAATGTATGTATTTTTGTGTTGCAACTCTCTCCCAAAACTCGTATGGCCTTATTTATAACATATATTTAAGGAGCTTTACGAAGTAAGATTAAAAAAAAATTAGATCTATGAAGCCTTGTTTCTTTTTTGAGTGTGGGTGTTAGTTAATGTCTTTTCGAAGATAATTCGAAAATAAGTAAAGTACCGACTTTCTCTTGGAAATTTAATTATTAATCTTATAACTGGAGTCTACTATCGCACCCTTTCCTCAAACGTGTGTTAATTAAATATTTAATTACCGTTTACTTATCTAATTTGAAAAAAAATTCTTTACTATATAAATATTTACTGTAGTATTAACTAATATCAACTAAATGTTGTGAGAGGGAGTAACAAAACAAAAATACTTTTAAGGCGCAGCGAAGCACGCCGGGCAAATACCCTAGTATTTAATAAATAAATTAAATTAAAATTTTCAAACAGATGGCAACGTTTCAAATAATATAACAGCCATCCCTAGACAAAAGCGTCCGCATTGTCTGGCTGTCAAAAAATTCTCATGCCTATACAATTTGTATGAAGTATACCGAAACAACGCGGCGTCAACGCTTAGCGGTTAGAAAATCCGATTGTGACAGGGCGTTAGGAANCTTATCTAATTTGAAAAAAATTGGCTGCAGAAAACAGCGAAACTGTCATTTTCGTAGTTCACACAAACAANCCCTAGTATTTAATAAATAAATTAAATTAAAATTTTCAAACAGATGGCAACGTTTCAAATAATATAACAGCCATCCCTAGACAAAAGCGTCCGCATTGTCTGGCTGTCAAAAAATTCTCATGCCTATACAATTTGTATGAAGTATACCGAAACAACGCGGCGTCAACGCTTAGCGGTTAGAAAATCCGATTGTGACAGGGCGTTAGGAAGTGAAGTTGGCTGCAGAAAACAGCGAAACTGTCATTTTCGTAGTTCACACAAACAAACCTATGCCTATTTTTGGTGTTATTTCTTCATTTGACGTGGCTTCGCCGCTTTTGTTTAGGTATTGCACTTCGGCGTTAACGCTAGGCGTCAGAANAGCTTCGCCGCTTTTGTTTAGGTATTGCACTTCGGCGTTAACGCTAGGCGCCAGAAAACGCTCAGCCCAACGCTTTTGTGTAGGTATGGCAGTAGGCTTTCTTTAACCTTTCTCTTTTGACAGATAGCTGTCATAAATAAATAAATAAAATAAATAATGAAGTACAGACTTAAAAATTTACTTTATCTTATCAATTTGCTTTAAACGAAATTTACAAAAATGCAGAGACTGAAAATAAAAGTTATTTTCAGGGTTTGAAAAACTGTCAGCACAGCACTACTATTTTTGCTTTTGCTTCGCTTTGAAATTTTTGATTTTCATTCAAACTGATTTGCTTTCGCTGTGACTTTGAAAATTTTATTTTGCTTTTTTGTCGGCAGTTTATTGAAAACAATTTAGTTAATTGAATTTACGGCTTTTGATTTGCTGTGATAGCACTTTTCTTGTGCTGTGATTTGCTTGAATGTCCTGTGCATATGAAGCTTTGCAGCATGGTGTATTATCGCTGACTCGCCAGGAGTGAGTACACACAAAATTTGCAGTATCAATTCCTTTGCCTTGAGCTTTCGCTAGCGATTATCTGGTGTGAAATTGGCGATTACCAATCGCTAGCGAATTGCCTAACAATCGGTAATGCATCGCCGTAGTTAGCTTATGGTCGCCTCTTGTCACTAGTACAACTAAAGGGTAGTGCATTTGTGCATGCATACATATTTCTGCCAATTTGATGTTTCACGGTCAAGTAATAGTCGAATTGCTGTTGCTTTGCTGCCGCTGCGCTGTCGTTGTGCTTTCACATATTGTTTTTTAACTAACTGTCTGGTTGCTTTCGAAATTTTACAGCAAAATGACAGCCAAAGCATTTGCTTTTTTCCGAATTGCTGTTGCTTTGCTTTCGATATCATACATGCCGAAGTCAAAGCACAGCAAAAGTAAATCAAATGAAAAAAATACAGCATTTTCAAACCCTGGTTATTTTCAAATTTTTGATATCAAAAAGGCATAGTGAAAAAATTATGCTATAGCTTTTTCAAAGGTACCATTAGACTCGTCTCTCATTGTAGATTCTGATTCCTCCATGACTTTTAAAAATATGGCTTTTATCATTTTGAGCAAATAATACCGATTATTTCTGCTTTTTATTTTTTAAGGCAAAAATAAAAGTTAAAATTTGCCTTTTATTTTTTTTTGAGCAGAAAATAATCGGTAATTGTTGACTTTTACTTTTTCGGACAAAAATAAATGTCAAAGTTAAAAATCAAGTATTCCAGATCTGTGTATATTCGAATGTGATAGTTTTGAAGCTCCTACAAGGATTTTAATAACCCCTACACCCAAATACCAGGGTTAGTTTAAATCTATATACAATGTATATGTATATATATATATATATATATATATATGTATATGTATATGTATATGTATATTATACATATGTATACATACAATACATGTAGGGAGTTTTTGTTAGCGGCATCAGATCTGCACCGATTATTCCACTTTCAAAACTGAGGTGCCAAATTAAAGGGCTTAGCCTCTAGATGTATGTACCACAAGGCATGCCTTTTTTAATAGGGTTGCCACCTTTTTTTATATTATAAAATCTGCGCCGTTCGTTGAAACAGAAGAGGTTCCAAATGAAAGGGCCAGGCCTGTAGATGTGCAAGAAGGTCTCAGTTTTTTTTAATAGGGTTGCCACCTTTTTTTATATTATAAAATCTGCGCCGTTCGTTGAAACAGAAGAGGTTCCAAATGAAAGGGCCAGGCCTGTAGATGTGCAAGAAGGTCTCAGTTTTTTTTAATAGGGTTGCCACCTTTTTTTATATTATAAAATCTGCGCCGTTCGTTGAAACAGAAGAGGTTCCAAATGAAAGGGCCAGGCCTGTAGATGTGCAAGAAGGTCTCAGTTTTTTTTAATAGGGTTGCCACCTTTTTTTATATTATAAAATCTGCGCCGTTCGTTGAAACAGAAGAGGTTCCAAATGAAAGGGCCAGGCCTGTAGATGTGCAAGAAGGTCTCAGTTTTTTTTAATAGGGTTGCCACCTGCTTCTAAATCAGAAGACTTACACCGTTCGTTG
>NW_016173974.1:0-11393 GCF_001687245.7 Rhagoletis zephyria
CATAAAGTAAAAGGTCATCCATTGGACTCGCAAGAAACAAGTGTAAATTTTGAGATAATTATTGTATTTATTGTGCTTAGGCGCTTTCACATTATTTATTTAGTCATACATACAAAAAATAACACAGCAATATTTGAAAAAACCCAGAGCCGCTATCAACAAAGCATATTTCAAAAGTGTCTGCTACTAAATACATAAGTACATATGTTTGTATGTGAGTTTCTTATTGTTTCTTTAACTACCAGCAACACTCCACTCCCCTTTTAATGGTACAAAAATCTCAGCATAATATTGTTACATAAATTAATTGGTGTTAAGTGATTTAGATGATGTGATCTGGCGCCTCTGATAAATCGGCAATTGCTAAGAATACATAAACAAATACTTACATACTATGACACATGTCTAAATTTACGTACATACATATGTACATGGGGCGTTCCATACCAAAATGGGCGGGGTTCACACTTCATGATTTGTTTTAAATTTTTAGGGTTGATAGACAAACATAAATAATAAATAAATATGTAATTTTTGAGCTTGATTAATGCATTTTTAAAAACTTTACAGCACAAAAACAAATCGATTTTATAGTTTTCCAAATATTTCGAGAACGGAGCGAGGAAAAATGAAAAAAAAATCACACATACACACATCAAAATTCTCAATAAAAGGAAATATTAAAAAAAAAATATTTTCTTGAAAATATGCCATCTCAAAAAAAAATTTAAAAATATCACAATGGTAGCTCTGAGCATCGCGCAATATTTAAGTATAGTATTACGGGGTGCACTCTACAATAATTTGAGCTATGCATTTTTTTCTACACAGAAGGTGAGTAAAATGAGTACATTACAAATTTACAAATTTTTAAATTTTTTTTAGAATTTATATGAGTATGTAGTTTTATAGCCCATTAAATTTTAGTAAAGTGCAAGTTTTAAGCGATTGCAAAACTGGCGGTATTTTTTTAAATTTTCTTTGAAAACGGTTTTGTGCATTTTCTTCCATAAGAAAATAAATGCAAAAAGCCGTCAGCTTTTATTATATATTAAAAATCAACGCAATTTTGCAACGACTGCTTGAAACCAGTGTTGCCGTTGAGACTTTTCAGAATGTCGTAAAAAAGAGCATGGTTCTGTTAACATTTCCTAAAAAAAAATCTCTGAAAAGGGGCAAAAGTTGTATATAATTTTGGAAAACGGAAATTTGTCAAGTTAAAGAAATTTAGCAAGTTATCGATATTTATTGAATTATCATTAACGAAGTTTATCGAGCTATCCTAATGCATCGAGTTCTTTCAATTATGGAGTTATCGATAATTATTGATCTACTGAAATTGGTCGATTGTTGATGCAATTTTCAAAATATATCGATTTATCAAAATTTCAAGGTTATATAAGTTTATCGAATTATCACTGCTTATCGGATTTTATCATGTTAACAGAGTGTAACGAGTTATAGAAATTTTTCGATAGCTTTCGAAAAATATGGAGCTGTTAAAATTAAAAATTTATAAAGGTATCCAAAGGTATATACATTTTTGAGTTAACGAAATTTATCGAGCTCTTGAATTTTACAGTTATCGAAATTAGTCGATTTATCGAATTTTGTTGAGTTATCGGATTTTAGTGTTTTTAAAATTGATCGCATTATCGATATGTATCAAATCATTAAAATGATCGATAAACTGCAATGTATCGGGTCAATTCCAAGTTCTGCCGAAGTCCTCTAAAGACCTTCATAGATATAAAAAATTGTAGTCACGTTTTAAATCCAAAGCAAAAGATTTTCCGTTAAGTTACTTTGTACCTTATAAGTTTAGCTACGTGTTAAGTTAGAAAAACCTCACCAAAGACTCTTAAAAACTAGAAAAACGGTCGAATTTCGTCAGTAACTGGAAAGTATAATTTTACTATCCCAAAGTCGCTTTAAGGTAATCGTCAACACATTTTAAAATAATTTCGTTTATGTAATTTGATTAAATTAACTCACCTGCTTCAATGCTGCATATAGCGAGTAATCGTAGCAACAACAACACTATACATATACTCGCATTACTCAGTCCGCTGCCGTGCCGCCAAGTGGATATGTGTGTTGTTGTTGTTGGTGTTGTGTGTGGAAGTTTCATCTTAATTTCAAATTTGTTGCAATTATTAAACAATTTATATTTATAACTAAGACTATGCACTACGCAAGCAATCGTATCTACTACTTGCTGCTGCGTCACTTTCTCACTTTCTTAGCACAATTATTACTTTGTTTGTGGTTTGCCATGCATACACGTACAAACAAGCAACGATATATCACATCTTAAAAGCACTGAGATCTGTAAATTGAATAGAAATTTCATTTACATAAATAAATTTTAATTAAACCACTTTCAAATGCTACAACAACAACAATTAAAAACACTGTTAAACACTAAAATAATGAAATTTTTATGCATTTCAGTGCCAAAAAAAATTAAAAATATTATTTTCGTAGAAAAATTTTCTACAAATCAGTTATGCAAGCACTTTTTGTTAGCAACATTTTTTGGACTTTTAAATATGCAATTATTTTTAATCCATTCTTAAACGAAAGTTGCGCGTTTTTAATCGCTTCGCTCCGTACGTGACCAAGTCATTTTAACGACTACTTACATATGTGTAGTATTTGTTTTCAATCAAATTTTGTGTAAACAACAAACAAGAGCAGCAAAAAAATTTTATAATTTTATCACATAATTTTTTTTAATGCTCTCTTCTTTCATTTATGTAGGAGTCCATGTTCGAATGCGCGCGCGTTGATAAAAAAAAAACTCACATACATCCACACGTACATATATATGTACATATGTATGCAACAATTGATTAAACATATCGAGTGGAAAGATATGAAAAAAAAAATTGTTGCTTTTCTTGGCGCAAGAATTGGTGGTGGTGTTGCTGTTATTGTTGTTAATGCTTTTCTTCAAACTAAGCGGGTTTATCTGAAAAGAAAAGAAGAGAAACGAAGGGTTTTATTGTATTTATTTGTGTACAAACAATGCTTTATCTATAAGAAATTAAAAGTGTAAAAAAAACATATATGTACATATTTTACTTATCTTTAAATTGTTTACTATACATATTAAAACACTTTTTTCTTGATCTCAAAATTTCTCTGGCTAATTCTCAATTAATGCTGAGTTTGAAACCGAAAATAGCCGAGCACAGTGTCATGTCCTCATATCACTATTGGACAAAAATTAGAAAACTACCGCTAATTGTTTAAATGTGGTATATTTATGCTTTACCTAAACTAACTTTAGAAATAAGAATTATACAGGGAATGCGGAATCTCGGAGACGATTACGAAGATAAAAGTGAATGCGAAGGCAAATTTGAAGACAAACACGAAGAGTAGTACGAAGTCGAAGGCAAATTTGAAGACGAACACGAATACAAAAACGATAAAAGAGTCGAATACGAAGACAATTTTAAAGTCGAATACGAGTACTAAATACGAGGACCTCACTTATATAAGAACTAACGCATTCGTATTCAAATTTGTCTTCGACTTCGTACTCCTCTTCGTGCTTTTCTTCAAATGTCTCATCGGACTCATATTTGTATTCTTCTACGTATTTGTTTCCGAGGTTCCGCATTTGACTTCGTATTCTTTTGGGTACTATTAGCCTTCGAAGTTATTTTGGTATTTGTATCTATTCACCTTCGTCACCATGTGTTCGTCTATGTATTTGTATTCGTCTTCGGTTTAGTCGAAATTGATGATGGAGAAGACCATGAACGTCTTCGTTTTTACTTCCTATTAATCTTCGCATTCGTCTTGATCTTCGTCTTGGTTATCGTCTTCGAATTCGTCTTTGCGTTCATTTTCATTATTTGTATACGTCTTCGTTTTGGTCTTCATGGTCTTCTCCGTCTTCGATTTCGATTTCGACTTCATATTCAATACCCGCATTCGTCTTGATATTTCTATTAGTCTTCGTCTAGGCCTTCATTTGGGTCTTCGTATCCGTCTTCTCGTTCAATTTTGTACTTCTTATCATGTCTAGCCTTTGTGTTTTCCTTAGGCTTAGGCGGGAAATAGAGAAAGGGGAAATGGATACACTTCCGTCACATCCGTTGCCTTGCAAGTGTCACACAATTTCCGTAGTGATTTTTTGTGTAGTCCACTACTCTACCCCAAGGAATATCAAACAGGTAGTATCATTAGAGCAAAAACAACATTTTCGTGTGTTTTGTTGTTGCTTTTGGTATATAAAGTGTCGAAGAAAAGTCTACATTCTTTAAATATCATCGTGGGCGATGTGAAATATAAGCCACAGTTAAAATATAAAATTGAATAAAAAAATAATCAGCATTTAAGGGTCCTGAGTTTGTTTAATTTGCATAAGCGGTTTGTTTACTATCAGGAAAGACTTTTATTTCGAATTTAAAAACTATCTGGCCAAGTTTAACTGTTGGGAAAAAATAACTGCTATTTACGGTCCCTGCTTAGATACATTAGTGGCATCTAACCCAAATACCCATATTAGCCAATGCCCAATGCCACAGTGACGCTCAAAGGTGAGTGGCTGGACTTAATGGGACTTGCCCTAGCGGAAAGCAAGACCGAGGCTGTTCTTGTCACAGGCAAGAAGATTCGTGAATATGTGTCCTTTAACGTTAAAGTAAAGTATCTGGGTATAATATTAGATGCAAGGCTAGGTTTCAAAGAACACTTTATCAATAACGATGCTCAATGCACGTTGTTCCAAACAAAGCAGAAGACGTCTTTTAGACGGAATACTGAAGTCGGTATCCCTATATGGTGCGCAAGTTTGGGCAAATGCGCTCGACATTAAGTCCTACAGACGTGGTCTGGCATCCATATACAGAATTTGTGCTCTAAGGGTTTGCTGTGCATTTCGTATAGTATCCGAAGACGCAGCCCTTGTTGTCGCAAGTTTACACACAATAGACCTCTTGGTTAAGGATACCCATTTTGAGGTACCTATGTCTAAAAAAGAAAATTTCAAGAAACGATACCCTGGTAAAGTGGCAAATGCGATGGGACGCAAGTAGAAACGGACGTTGGACCCACCGATTAATACCAAAACTAGAACCATGGATAAGCCGTTCTCATGGCGAGGTAAATTTTCATATAACCCAGTTGCTTACAGGTCACGGCTGCTCTAAGGCTTACCTCACACGCTTCAAGCTGGAAGAGCTGCCGAAGGCGTCGAACATGTATTCGTCTGCTGTAATAAGTTCGCCAGAGAGCGGATTTATCTGAGAGATGTCTTTAAAGTCGTGCAGTGAACTCATCTACTCTTTTGCCAGAGTGCCAGGCCAATTGCTCAATTTGGTGAATACCACTATTGTATATATAAAATAAATGCGCACACGCGTCTCAAATTAAGCTTCGAATTAACTTTTGAGTGTATAAAATATAAAAGCAGACTTTGAGTTATTTATGTAAATATGTACATATATGTACACACATAAATAATATGTGTACGTTTGTTAATTTATTGTCATACTTCTACATATGTAGAACGGAAGTTTCTATTTTGGGTGCAGTCATTGTAGCCAACGTTACTATACTACAAACATTTTTTTATTGCAACAAAAATATGGACAAACATTTAGAGCACATATTTATGTATGTATATCTAACTAAAGTATGCAAAATGAATATAAGAACTAAGTAGAATTGAAATAATTTTTAAGCGATATTTACATACATATTTACTATGTAAATAAGCATCATTGTAATCAAATTTTTGATATAGGTTTAGGAAAAATACTTCGAGTTATAGGGAATTATTAAGTATAAACCCAACAAGACCTCACATTTATTTGACTTCTTCTTATATGTACATTTTTTGATGTTGATCAAGCCCTTTTACACAATTTTTCTAGGACGCCTAGTTTTTGAGAAAAAAACTACTGAAGTGTCTAAAAATGGCAAATATCAAAGATTAAAAAAAGGAATAATTTCGACTGATGCTTTCCATTTCCAGACAACCGGTCAGGTACGAGCGTGATTTTTAATTTCGACCAAAATCAAATACATTGCTTGTTGGTCCAAATAATGAGACACGTATTTTTTCTTTTGGCTCGGAAAAAATTTTCGGCCGAATTAAACGCGATTTAATTTTTCAGGCAAAAATCGATTATTCGAATTGACAGTGAGAATTTTTTTTTTAAATGCCCATAACTTTGTCAAAATTTAATAGATTCCAACAATGTTTTTACTCAAATGTCAGTAATTCTTGTCACTTCAAGAGAGAATGATATAATTATTGATTTTCATTATTTAAAATTTTTTATTTAACAATAAACAAAAAGTGCAAATTTTTTTTAAAATATATTTTCTCAAAAAGTGTATTTTTGTTTTCTCTCAAACTTTTTTACCGGGAAAGAGAAACTTTGAACTACAATCAACCCAAATCTCTTATAGCGAAGATTTTTTTTTTCTGAGTTATGATTTTTTATAGAAAATACTACAATATTCTTATATTGTTTAACTAAATGGAACATATGTATGTAATATATCAGCAAAAAGTACAGCCGTGATCATTTTTTGTGTATCAAATAGATATTATAACACACTCTCCACCATACAGTTTCGATTATAAAAAGCGGGAAAATGTGATCCGAGCCAAAAGAAAAATTACGTGTCTCATTATTTGGACCAACAAACAATGTATTTGAGTTTGGTCGAAATTAAAAATCACGCTCGTACCTGACCGGTTGTCTGGAAATGGAAAGCATCGACTTAGTTTTCCCGCGTATTAATGAAAATCCAATTCGTCCGACGGGCTCTACTTCGGTTCGATGAGTTGTGTAGAAATGAGCGAAAAAAATCCCAATTTGTATGAAGAGGAGAAAAACAATTTTATACTCATATGAAGCCTTTTTCCGTTTCTTTAATAGTAAATATAAAAAAATCAACGTTTTTAGTTAAAAAAAAAAAAAAAAATACCAACTAATTAACCGAATGGTAAACTATAACCGAATGTTCTGTTCGGCTTTGGCGAAAATTTTAACTTTCAGTCGGGCAAAAGAAGCGCCCAACTTTTATTATTAAAATTTGTCTCATTCCAATGCTTAGTGGAAAACCG
The DNA here is from genome assembly GCF_001687245.7 of Rhagoletis zephyria. Classification (NCBI taxonomy): domain Eukaryota; kingdom Metazoa; phylum Arthropoda; class Insecta; order Diptera; family Tephritidae; genus Rhagoletis; species Rhagoletis zephyria. The sequence goes on from NW_016173974.1 coordinate 7,100, forward strand.
GCATTAGGTGAAAACTTTGAAACCTAGCTCTTCAGATAATATGACTAAAGCTATTAACTTTCATTTAATTGCAATATTCCCAAAAAAGAGTATATATTTACAGAGTGTGCACTCATTTAATTTTTTTCTGCGGATATGTGGTATTAAATAAATGTCCACCGCCTGGCAGCTAAACAGAAAGCATACATACATAGGGATTGTTAACACAAAAGCCTTAAACAAAACCATCAAAAAAGTCAACCGTAAATATTAGAGTATTCGAATATTCGCCTTTATCCCAAATCCGGTTTTCGAGTTATTCGAAAAATTGCAATTTAAAAATAGCCCGGTTACCGACATGAAAAGTAATAGATAACCGGATAAACCGGTTTTATTTTACATACTTTTTATACAGTAAAAATGCTTATCTTGGTATGAAGTCATGACCAAAAAATACAAAAAATTAAAGTAAAGTCGGTTTTTATTAAGAAAAAAGCAAGGCAAAATAATTACAAAGTTTTTTATATCGAAACAAATAAAAATCAAAGAAAAATTTACATTTGATCTTTTTTTAAATACTTTATTGAATTTTTTTTCTGACTTTTTTCGGTTTTTATTAGGCGAGTGCTTAGAGGTGCCTACTGTCACTTGGGAGATCCCTGGTTCAATTTCTGCTCCCAGCAACATCAACAGAAGCAGCTGTCGCACCTCCGCAGACTAACTATAACTAAAGATATAATTTTGAAACTATTTAGAGACTTTCCTTGAACTGCAAAATTTCGAAAAACCTAAAAGTTTTATCAGAGATTAAGATTTGGATGAAATTAAAAAACCGGTTTGTTCGTTAAAAAAATTCAGTTTATTCGATATTCGAAATTTAGAGATTTCAAAAAACTCGCCTACAGATTGCCAAAAAAAAAAAACAGTAGAAACCGGTTTGTAAAAACCAAGACAATCACCCTAGTAAATATTCAAGTGCCCTACAAGCGCAAAAACAGTAAAATGGGAAGGTAAACGCCGAAAGCGATCTTATCTACATACATATGTATGTAGGAGCGCTTGGACAAACGCACTACATGTGTATGTACTAATGAATATACATGCCGCCAGGATAAAGGCGTTGACACGAAACCCATTGGGACCACTAAAATTACAAACACACTTACATGCAAATATATACAGTGAAAAATTATCAATTAATGAAAATAACCAACTCGTAGTTAGCTTTTTTCGATAAATACCTCACTTTTAATTAACTATGACAAAACCGACTTAAATTGAGCTGTAAAGTCAACGCAGGAGTTATGCAAACGTAATCGAAAGTTTATTTTCTTTAAAGAAGTTTCTATTAAAATTACTTCGAATACAGTTTTTTATGCGTTTCATAAGCTCTACCCAGCGAACGACGGTAAATTAAAACTCAGAAAGGCATATGGAATGGCTCATAATTGCGGCGGCAGCGTTTTTACGCCGCCCTTTTTCGGTTGATTTAAATTTACATATTTCTATTTTCACCGCCCAGCGGGAATGTTGATTGAGTCTTGATTGCGACAATTTTTATTATTTTCAGAAGTTTGCCAATGTTTTAATCCATTATAATTTCCAGCAAATCTACATACACGCCAAAGGCGAATTTAATAAGGTGGTGTTACCGGCGAATCGGAAGTTTTCGCCGTGGAGGACATTAAGTAAAAATTGTGTGTTTGTTGAAATTCATACTGTCATTGTGCGTATCATTTGTTAGTGTAATTTTTTACTTACAAACATCACCAGAATATGTTTCCGTACAGTGTTTTTATACCCGAGCGCACTTGTGCACAAGGGTATTATAACTTTGTTCACATAACGGTTGTTTGTAACAGGCAAAACGAATCGAGATAGATGTAGACAAATGTATACATAAATGATCAGAATGAAAAGAGAAATCGATTAAGCGATGACTGTCTGTCCGTCCGTCCGTCCGNACTCGGTATGATTATTGTGCTTGCCACATAGAAGCAAAACATTGAAAATTATTGGAATCAGATTCAAATTACGACCACTTTTCATATAACGGCAAATTTCAGAAATGCTTCAAACTTCAATATTTCGAAATTTAAGGACGCTAATTTACTCAAAATTGATACACACCGGCTTACCATGTAGCGGTACCTAATGCGGTATTTAATGTTCGGCTCCGCCCGAACTTAGACTTTCTTACTTGTTTTTTTTTTTAATATTTGCAATGTTTTCCGTAATAAATTTTTTCGTTAATTTTTAATAGAAATATAGTTCATTCTCCATCAAATGGCATATAAATTGATGTTTCAAAGTTAGGAAAATTCGGGATATTTTCACCAAAATTTTCAACTTTTAAAGAACACTTTTTTTTTTAATTTTTTTGAGTGTGCAGTTTTATAGCTCATTCGTTAGATAGAAGGAGAAAATGGGCAACATCATCAGCAAACAAAATCCTCAAAAATCAGAGGTAGCTTATAGCCACTTAAAACTTGCAAGTATTATACTGAATTTGATGAAGAATGCACTATATTGCTATTAAAAATTAACAAAAAAAATTTATTACGAAAAAAGTTGCACATATTAAAAAAAAACACTTTACGGAAACATGTCGCACAGGGGTCAAAGTCCAGATTACCCTACGAAAACGTCTTAACCGACTCCATTCGCTACCAAAATTTATACGTGATATCTTCGACTATGGTATTATTGGGTATTAGATGAAAAAAAATTACTTTGAATTTTTTGAGTCTCCATAATCTGCACTTTGCCCCCTGTGCGACACACCTTAACCGCCTCCAATCTGTACCAAAATTTATGTGTGATATCTGCGACCGTGGTAATACCGATTGAGGGAGTGGGACTGAAAAAATCTATTAATTTGATTCTTTAAGAACCACCCTAGTTTACATACATGTGCATATGTGCGTACATTCACTGATATATGTATATCCAGAGGTGAAAAAGATAATTTAATGTGAAATTTAAGCGACACACACCTGTAGGTCTTACCCTCAATTTCACAAATTAGAATTCATGTATTACCCTATGTATGTATGTAAGTATGTACATACATACTTAGTACATATGAGTATGTACATAGCACATACATACATACACACATACAATGCATAAAAAGATAAGAACTTACATTATTCAATTTGCATTTTAACATGCATATATGTATGTATCTGTATGTACTATGCACCTTCAGTAGGTGTGTATGTATTTTATCTAAATATGTATACAGGGGCATATTGCCATTCTTAGTTAAAAGGCGAATGAGTTAAAAATGTGAAACAACAAAAACTAACGTGTGACAGTGGCACACCTTTATAAACAAAAAATAAAAATGGATAACGGTTTTACCTATACATACATACATACCTAAATTAGCTTAAATAATTACTTGTATCTTCTCAGTTTTATAAACAGTTTCCTTTTTAATGAATAAATATGTATGTACGTACATATCGCGTTTTTGTTAGAAGAGGGCCCAATTACGCTTAACGTAACGCTTTTCCTGAAAACTGCGGTTTTCTGAGTTTTGACATTATTGGGAATGATCACCAAAATTCAAAAGCAGAAGACATTTTTATGTTAAATTTACATAAATACTTTTATAAAACTTCAAATTAATGGCAAAGAAATGTACATACATATCGCACCCTAACAGTCACAAGTCGAAAAATCGAATAATCCCAAACGTTCAGGAGAGGCAAACGACGCAAGCAAAACAAAAACAGTCTTATTAGTGATAGCGATGAAGATGCGATGAAGATGAAATTTTACCAGACGTTAGAAGAATGGTCTGTGGGGTACTGTTTTTTGGGAAAAATTAAATTTAGAAAAATTTCGAGTTGTGACTGTTTTTGCATTCACGTTTGCGTTTCACTTTCGAAACTTGTGTCATGTATTGTAGCGGAAATTAGCGCGTCACGCTCCGTTGCATACACTCACACCCGACAGCGAAAATTTATACTAATATTTAAATAGAATTTCTAGTCCAAAATCTGTGGAGTTAAAAAATTTCTACAAAATTTGTACTAATATTTGAATACAGTTAAAAAAAAAGAATCAGTTGATATCTATTAAATTTGCACTCAATTCTCTTTATTCAATATTTACATTAACTTATTACCTAATTACAAATGCGCTGTAAGAATATTTAAATGTACAGCGGCTAGCGATTGCCGGCACGGTTCAACCAAGACTGCCCTACAACTCTCCTTGATCATAACATAGTCATGATCACTCAAACATTCGTTAAGTTGAAAGCTCTTAACAGTTGTGCCATAAGCTTGCATATTTAACACCC
>NW_016173976.1:0-11391 GCF_001687245.7 Rhagoletis zephyria
ATCTTATTAGCTTAATTGAATTAAATTTTTGAAATTGGAGGCAACTCGAAACTCTCGAACGAACTCAAAAATATTTTCAGAAGTAAGCCTTCTTAAACCTTTTTAATTTGATAACCATATTGCAATATTTAATTTATCTTACCAATTTAATTTAATTAAATTTTGAAACAGGTGGCAACCCCCCTCAAAAATATTTTCGCCTGTAAGCCTTCATAACCTCTTTCTTTTTACACCCATATTGCAATACCTACTTTATGTCATTAATTTACTTATACTGGAATTTTTAAACAGGTGGCAACTCTCTATTTTTTCTGGTTTTAACCATCCGGATATTATAAAAAACAAACCAAAAAAATAAAAATATTCAAATCGGTCAAGCCGTTTTCGAGTCTTAGCGAGGCTAACGGACAGCAATTCATTTTTATATATAAGATATCTTCTTTTAAAAATGCGCAGGCTCGAAATTGACTTTAGAGCTATGGTCTGGAGGAATTTTTTTCTTAGAATTTTATGAAGAATCCGAATATGCTAGGAACAATGTCGAAAAAAATCGATCCATACAAATTGACCCGCCCTAATATATATATATAACTGAAAAATTTGGTGTTAGTAAGTTGACATACTAACTCAGTCAGCTGGTTTAAAGATTGTAACATATAATTCGGGGATAGCTATAAGCTGTTTTATTGTCCCAGCACTGCAGCTAGTTGTAGCTCCCAAGAAAAGCAAAAACTCCATTTGGCTAAGAAATTTTCTTGTGGCAATACGCGGTTCTAAAGTTTTTTGTGAACAAAGAGCATGTTTGCAACAGAAGTATATGCCCGTTCCATTATTTCTTGAGGAAAGAGTGAGGCAACAGGCTGTGAGGTATCAGATGTCAAAATTTCTTGGACACATAAACACGAAATAATGGCAATTTTTTCGACCGTTTTCTTGGGACCTGCGTACTGGCCATTACCTAGCAGGAAAGTAAATGTATTTTGAAAAAGTCTAGTAAATAAAATAACGCAATCTTCCAAAAAAAAAAAAAATACGTTCTTTCGAAATAATGATTGAAATGAAAATGTCTTCCTAAAAATTCTCTACAAAAAATTATGTCGAACTCAGAAAAATGTTTACAACTTCTGGTTTAGTTCAATAAATGTTCTTATACTGACGACACATGAGGTAATCGTTGAAGCAACGTAGTCAGCAAACCTGTTGTTCTTGGTCAATACAATGAATGCGGCAAACTCAATAGTGTGTGCTATGTTATGAAAATATTTCACAAGGGGTTTTTCAGTCAAGACATAGTAGATTTTTGTGAACCTGTCTAATGTACGTATGTATATGGGGAAGTCTTTTGAAATGGCTGTTTCTCAAAATTTTTATTTTTTTTTATAGATAGTAGCACATTTTTTTCTCATAAATTGTGAGTTTTCAACATATTGAAGTACATTATAACCCGCGTAACTAGTATTTTTCGATTGCTACTCTATTTAAACCATATATTTAAAATTGTTGCCTCTTAGCCCGGTCAAGTTAGATTTTCAAGGTTGCAATAATTCGCATAAAGCTGAAAATAGGTACGAACACCACTATAAATGAAATGTGTAAAGGTCAAAGATCACATAAAGTGATTTTTGTCATGTTTTTATCTAAACGGTAAGGTTTATCGTAAAAATAGGTTAGACAAAAGTGTAGATCGCGCAATTGATTATCTCTAAAAACCATTATGACACTTTTGTTCCTAAGAATCACCATTTCTGGGATATAACGACTCGATCAACATCCAAATTGCAATAATTCATTTAACTTATCAAATACACTGAGTTGAAGTTAATTTTTTTTATCATTGGAAGTGCCACGGACCCTTTTCCAACAAACCACATTTTTTTCATGAGTACTTATAGTATTGATTTCATATATCTCCACACAAAGTTCCAGTACTCTGCCACAAATGCTTCCAGAGGTAAGTAGTGTGAAACATTCCGTTTGTATGGGAGGTGCGACGCCCCTTTGTCTAATCGAGATAAATTGGGATAGAGGACAACAGTGTGCCAAATTTTATTATAAACGGTTGAGTGGTTAAAGAGTGACAAACAAACCATTAGCATTTATAAGGATTATCCAGTACTGCCCATTAAAATAATTTTTGAGAGGTGAGCATTTTTTACACAGACCCAAGTACACGAACATAAAATATTACACTATTCCTGAGAACCTAAAAATGAACGTCTGAACACCCCTTAATAAAAAGTGGATTTTATCCGGGTTCCACTAGAAATTTCCTATTTTTTCAATTTTAACTAGTAAGTTAGTCATTTAAACCGGTAGTTTTGCTATGAATATTTTCACATATGAGTGGTATAAACGAAGGTATAGAAATGGCCTTCACTCAGCAAAATAATTAGCTCAACTCAAAAATTTCCACAAACCACCACTTATCAAATAATTATAGTTTATCTATTGGTTTCCGTGATTGGCTGCGGTGTGTTCGTGACACAGCCTATTATCTTGTATCATTATGTACTACCTTCAATATCGGTGTTACCTCTCCTACATTTTATCTCTTTCACATAAATATTGACGTTATTGGCAAGGTAATACATATCTATCTATCAGTTATTTGCCTGGTAATAATGCCCAAACGGTGCCATTTAGGTAAGGTTTTTGCACTTGATTTCGCATTTTTCGGGCGCAAAATTTTGCGATAACCGCCATAAATATATTAACATTTCTTATCTCAAAATTGCCTTTGTTTATCAGTTGAAATATAATATTCGTCAATGGATTTATTGCTTCTCATCACATTGCTTTTTTCAAATTGATTCGCTAAGCTCGTTTCGCAGAAATAGGCTGCTCTAATATCATTTTTATTTCATTTCTTTTATCTGTTTTACTGTTAGTCTATATTACTTTTGTTTAGTCTATTTTTACACGCATTTCTTTCTTTTTTATTTTCTTATAAACATTAAATATGCTTCTTAAAAAACTTATCCGCTAGCTTTCAATTCCTATTAATTCCATGGTTATCCACCGAAAATAAAAGGCACTTGTATAATAAAAATAATTCGAATTCACACAATTATACCGATGCATTAACCACTTAAGCTTTTGCCATTAAGTATGTTTACCAAAATAACTGATCAATTTTAGTTACTTAGTTACAATTCTTTCGCTTTAGTAACCTGTCAACTTAGTTAAGTATAACTATAAGTTAATTAAGAAAGTTGATTTTATTTATGGAGTTTACTTAAATATTTACCCTAAAATATTCAAGTGCGCAACTACTTCGATGTGTTAATAATCCGACATGAAAAGGGTTCATTCTGCTTGTTTAAGCAAAGAAATTGCTTCTTAAAAAGTAAAGCCTTAGCTTTGGTACGATTTTCCGCTAGTAGCTAGTTTGTTAAGTAAAGACCTTGTAGGAAATTGTTTGATTAAAGACAGCAACTTGGGAAAAGGTTTTGTGCTGAATGAAATACTTTTTAATATCTGTATCTGTATATATGTATCTGATTTAAAATAAAATGTTTTATATATTTGTCTTATGACACCGAATACCCTTAAAAATCACACAAGAAATGCTTCACGGTTTCCTCGCTACCCTCCGACTGAAGTCGCGGGAAGTGCTTTTGCAAGGAATTTTTCTTGTTTCATTTTCAACTAGCGGCCTGTGCTCTGCAAACATGCTCTTTCATTATCTGAGATATTCCTGTGTCCGGGAAGTCAGACATGAGCCATCATAACTGAGACGTTCCCACGATAGTCGAGTCTACGTTACCGGAACGACCCCGATTAATATCTGGCTTAGGACTGTCACTTCAGCAACATTCTCCGAAACAATTAGAATAGTTTTTTTTATGATGTTTTATGTGAGACACTGAGGTCAGTGACCATTCCAAATTTATTCATGAGCTTAGATTTTCTCACGGTCGATGCTATTGTTGGTAACAGCTAAAGCCGCCTGAATAGATTGTTGCTTTATATAGAGAGATGGTTGCTCGGACTCCTCTCAATTATGGTCTATCATCATCTGGATGTATCTATATGTTAATGTTGAAGTAAAGATTGCCTCCTATATATTCTAGCCTTTGTATAGATTGCATTTAGGCAATGATCGACCTGTGCTACTGGAGGCTAAAATTTTAGAAACAAAAATTTCTCGCTGGGTATGCTGTACGGGATGCTCATTGCAACCTTTTTAACTAAAAATAATCTATCACGTGCACTATTTCAACAAAAAAATATCCCTTCAATCAACCTTTTCTGATACATACACACACACATACAAACAGTAATACATATAAGCGTACGGAAATTGTCTACCACTCGCTTGTCAATCAGTCAATAAATGTAACACTTGCGGAAGCAATTTAAAACCAATTCGAGTACATATGTATATAAATATGTATGCATAGAAATCTGTCTGTCCTTTGTGTATAAACACTTATTTCCTTGCGACGATACTTAAAATAGCCTACGATTTATTTCCCCCAACAAAAAACCTTCTTTCTCCACCATCCGTTCTACGTACTTAACCTTCGCTTACTTTTGTTTTAATGCCACACTTAAAGGGTGTTTTCCAAAGTTCAATACATGAGTAGGTACATAGGTAGATATATATATTTAGGAATCCGCGCAAATAGCTTAAGTTAATTGGGCAATTGCTTGCGGGTGGTGGCAAGGCAGCAGGCGTCGAATATTTATTAGCTGCAGTGACAACTTCATAAACTATTCAAAGGCAGGCAATTGACAAGTACAACAAATACTTAAGACAATATTGTGGCGCACTTGGTAAACAAATTTGGATACCCACATATCTACAGATATTTGAGACAGCGTTAATACCCAGTAGGGAATCTACATGGCTTTTAGCCTGCTCGGAAGAATATTTTCATACACTTTTGTCTACATAAAAGCCAACACATTTTTAATTTACATACATATATAGTTCGATTTGGCTTTAAAGTCAGCTAGTGTAAATAGCCCCTTATAGTGAAATTCGTTTGACCTTGAGTAAGCCAGCAGTGTACTAGGAATGCTCTTCACTGCTTTAGCTACTCTCTACAGGGTTTCCATGTGCCTACACTTGCATGAATTTACTTTGTGTGCTTGGACTTAAATGAATTTAGATCGAAATTTTGGCGTGCAACAGCGAAGCAGACAAATGTCAGTTGGATTGAATGACATTTGCGGTTTAACTGTTTTGTGTTTTGCTATGCGCTCGCGGGTTGTCTTTCATTTGTTGAATGTCATAGTATGTGCGGTGTGAATTCTGCAAATGCAGCTCTGATTTTGAATTTTGCAGGAAATGTAATTTTTTCCCTGCATATAAAACTGGCCCGCCTTTATTAACCGATTTCCAAAAAAGGAGGAGGTTTTATTTATTTTTTTTATTTTTTATGTATGTTACCGTTGGACCCTGTTAACCGATTTCTATAATTCTTTTATTCAAGGAAAGGTGTTACCTCAAAAATCGGTCAATTCGATCGTCTGTAATTGAATTTTGAAGTAAAAAGCACAAAAAAAAAACACTTGTCGATATATAAGAAAGAAAACTTTTTTTTTTGTAAAATCAAAGTTGAACATTTGTTTGCATTGTCAATAGCTATGAAAAAATACCACTGCTGATTGGAAATAAAATATCACATAATTGAAGAGTGGCCCGTTTCAGAAATTCTGACTCACCAGTTTCTTCAGTAAAACGAATCTACATGAGACCAAGGCTATTTCAGCAGCATTCTACAAAAGTTGATATCGAATATTTAGTGTTTTATACTACAGCAACAATGTAAGTTTTAACCAGCTTTGCTTTGTAATCGGCGCTTAAAGTGTAAGTAAGTGAGAATTGCTCTAAGTGCAGGTGTTTGAACGAATGTACGTTTATGCGATAGCTGGTTAAGTTTCTCTGTAATTAGAATGATTTCTATTTGCCGTGCAAATGTCTGTGAACTGCTATCTGCAATTGACACTGATTTATTTACGAGGATATCAATTAAATGCACATTGAATGCTGTCTTGTAAATCTAATGAAATCATTATAAATTATTAATATCTATCTTAGCAGAGGTTCAGAGTGCTGCAAGAGTGACATAATTCAATAAAGCAAAAACACAGCCATGAAATTTACACAACATAGAAGAAGAGGTGGCGGTCATTTCTGCATACTTAACTCAACAATTTTTTTTTTTTTATTGAACTATGACATTCTTGCAGCAAAGATACGATATGCACTGTATGCAGAGTTGAAATAATTTGCAGCTTTTGTTTACCAATTCATTGTTCTTCACGTAATTTCTTATTTAATTTAACTACAAACATTGCAATCAGGATTAAAGGTGTTTCACTGTTTTGACTGTTTAATGAAAGATAATTTTGATACCATATATAAATTTCATTAAAATAGGTTATACTTAAGTTGGCAGATTGATTGAATTATATGAATACTGTAGGCTAATTCTATTTCAATTCATGCAGGGTGAACGGGTTCAAAATTCGAAATCAAGTTTAATACGACTTTTTATGTTTTTTAGGACAAATGAAGAGACACGTAGTTTTTTGTTTTACAAAAAAAAAAATTCGCTGAGTTACGAGCATCTGAAAATTTTAGGGCATAGTATGGTTTTAGAGAAAAACGGCTGACAATTTTTTTTCAAATCTTTCTAATTTTTTTTTAATCAATATTTTTCAATTCAGTTTTTTGATTGTAGAAGTATTTTTGATGAAATTTGAAAAATTTTGAAAATTAACAAAATAGCGGCCGTTTTTGGAAAAAAGAGAGAACTTTTTCCAATAGGTTTGATGTCCACTAAAACGCCTCGAAAGCGTAAGAATTTTCTTCTGAAAATAAGAAGACTCAGTATTTTGGGTAATATTTTGTTTTAGTGCCTTAACAAAATAATTTATGTATAGCAAAGTTTACAAAGCAATTTTTTCGTAGAACTTTTTAATCTCTTAATTTCAAGAATGAATACTTCTGGCACATATTTTGTGAAGTTCCATTAAAAATTCCAAATAAAGTTTTAAAATGTACTACAAAAATATTAAACAGTAAATTTTACTAGGCGTTACTAAAGATGGAAACCTCATCGATTAAACCTGAACTATAGATTAGTACGTTCTTTATCTAAATTTGCGACAGTGCCATTATCGATATTTAAACCGAATGTTCCTTGTATCGCTCTGGACATCGGAAGCTAGGTCACCATGCTTTTTTTTACAGAATTTGGATATGGTCTTGAATGCTTTCATAAGTGGTTTTATATTCGGACGTGTTTTCCCCCGGCCAGCACATCAGGCTCTCAGCAATCACATATTTGACCTATCTCTTCTTATTACGGCAAATACGTCTCGCTTTCCTTTTCAGTGCCCTATATCGGTCCACATAGGTCGCGTTGCGTGGCCCTGTAGGCGGTAATTTTTTCTTCTCTGTAAACTACGTTTTCGGAGGCAGTGCGCAATGAGCGGGGAACGTGGTCCCATTGCTCGGATATGTCAATTTGTTGAAGAGTGCTCTCAGAGAGAAGATTTGCGAGTCGAGTGGCGAATAGGCCAGCTTTCACGTGCGTCACTCTAGCTGACCCACTTTTTCAAACATTTATAAAAATTACTCGGGGAATTAGTTGGTATTTGGAACCATACAAATTACTGTAGGTGATGACTTAGCTCCCGAAAAATTGCAATCGTTGGACACCTGTTTTAGGGTCATAAATGAATTTAGGTGCTCACTCGGGTTCCGTTACAGCGCACGCCAGTTGACCCAAAATACATTTTTGCGAATTTTTAGGAAACCTCAATTTATTTTGGTTCCGCTAAAAAACACCTAGGTATCTGTGTTTAACGAATTTCCCATAAACCAAGTGAGCTCGTAAATTAATTTCCCTCGTAATTTACGCACTCCAGAAATAGTACCGGAAGTGGGTCTTCCCTCTATCACAGCATAATCGATTTGGTTGCTCGGCTNTGCCAAAAATTTTGGAAGTGGGTCTTCCCTCTATCACAGCATAATCGATTTGGTTGCTCGGCTTTCCATCTGGAGGTAGTCATGAAGGCTGATGCATTTTTTTATGCTGAAAAATAGTGCTGCAGGCTTCTGGCCCCGTCAAAGTCGATCAGCCGTATTCTGTTACCGAGCGTTTCACTACAGATGCTGAATTTTCCGATGGTGCGAGAGGCTTTAATTTAATTGTTATTGGGAGTTTGATTAACGTTGTGGGTCCCAAACCATTGGGACTTTTACAAAAGCACTTTTTATGCAAAATTTTTACTCATACATATAAATTTACTTCTGAATCTACCTTTTACTAACAACACTTTTTCTTTTCCTTTTCAGGTACGTACACACAAATTCCATTACTTCTTCCACTAAAAGGTATGCTTTTAATTTAAACATACATATGCATATATATGTACATACTTATGTATATATTTAGTTGCGAATTAATTAAAGTTCGGAATTTTACTTTTTATTTAATATTACGGCTTTATCGCCGAATGCTCAAAAGTACAAAAAATAGTGTAGTGTGACACTTTTTTTACCACAGCCATTTTAAATACTTTCATACGCGCTCTATACAACACTTTTACAATTAAAAAATATGCGAACTACATTTCAATTTCAATGCATGTACGCATACCCAGGATTCATGCGTTTCTGAAGCCTTTGTGTACGTGCCCTTAAAAATTTGCTCTCTCGCATGTTTGCGCCGGCAGCAATGCCGTTGCCGTTATTTAAAATACAATATCTCTGAAATTTACTTTTTGTGTTTTTTTTTTGGTTTTTGTTCCAAGCATTATTAAAAGTAAATTCGAATTTTACATTCGCAAATACACACCCGTACATACATACATATTTGCATAGTAGTATGTAGTAGCATATCCTGCGGCTGTAATATGTACCAACAAAGCTCCGCTCCCTCAGCTCACTTACGGCCTTGTTCTGTTTCTGGGGCGCTTATCCGCCCGCCCGCCCGCTTGCGCCAATTGCAAAATCCTGTCAATATTTATGTACATCTACGCTCTCTGTCCTGCAGCTAAATATTGATTAAAAGTGAACCTGTTTGCGACAACAGGCAGTTGAACCGACCGACTGGCTGCCAGTCGACTTTGTTGTCAGTGTAAAATTTCATATCTGCATACAGATCTATTTTTGTTCAAATTGCGAACGAACAAACGAAATGAGACAAAATGCTTTGTGGCAACCATAGGACGCACGTGAAGGCTTTCTAGGTTGGCCTAAGCTATGTATTTGCCCGATGCCTCGCAGGTGTGTATGTTCGGGTGGCTGTGTTTGTGCACCTTTGAAATTTTATGTCAGTATTGTTGACAATTTCAGCGCTTTCGGCAAAGCGATATTACTCTGATATTAAATTAGTGTAAGTTTGTTGCTATTTTTGCATTTTGTTTACATTTACAATTTTTAATTTGCCTTTCGTTGTGGAGTTGTGAGAGAATTTACAATATTTATTAAATTTCTGCGTAGCTGAGATTATGGGGGGAGTTTGTAATCGGAAATTCTGGTTGAAAATATGTGATTAGAAAGAGTCAATAAAACGCAAACTTAATTTCAGTCCGATAAATGCACAGTGGAATTAGAACGAGCAAAAATATTAAAAGGTGAAATTTTTTATAATTTATTTTAGATATTTATTAAACAGCCCAAAATTCTTTAATTTGGTTCAATTTTCACAGAACCTAATTTATGCATCAAAATTACTGTTTCACAGGGTTGGCTGATCTAAACTTAGTAAGTAATCCAAAACCCATTATTTAAGTAGAAGGCGCTGTCTCTCTACCTCAGGGACTCAAACAGTTCATAACGAATTAGCAAAGTGCTTGATATGCGTAAAGACAAACTATCAAACTAACATTCCATCCCTTTTTGGACCGATCCCATGGAGGCAGAATGCTTTCTGGGAGCGAAAAATTGGATGATCTAGGCAGGGATAAGTAAGAAAAATATTCTCTAAACTAGCAAATACCCGGCGTGCTTCACGGCTCTTTAAACGTATGTTTGTGGTTTTTGATAGCCGTCTTATAATATGTCATTTATTTTATCAATTTAATACAATAAAACTTTTCGAACAGGCGGCAACCCTCCGCAAAAATATTTCCGGCAGTAAACTTACCTAAACCTCTTCAGTTTGATACCCATATTGCAATATTCAATTTATCTTATCAATTAAATTGAATTACAATTTTCAAACAGGTGGCAACCTTCAACAAAAATATTTTCAGCTGTAAGCCTTGTTAAACCTCTTTCTTTTGGCAGCCATATTACAATATTTACTTTATCTTATCAAATTACTTAAACTGCAATTTTAAAACAGGTGGCAACTCTCAAAATTTTTTTCTTTCTATAGCTTAAGTTAGACCTCTAGCAATAAATCGGTGAAATATGCATTCAATTCCATGCTTTTGTTTTCGAGTACTAACATATAGACAGATGAACAGACAGACAGACAGAAAGACAGACAAAAATTCTAAAAATGGTTGATTTGGCTTCTGTTGCTCTAATTCAGTGCTTATAAAAATTTTAATGCCAGTAGCTTGTTAAATTTCTGAACAGCGCACTTCCGTTTCCTAATGAAAAAAAACTGAAAAAGCGGGTAAGTTAATAAAAGTGAGGTCGAAAAAATAGGAACACAAAAACGCTAATATATCCCGGCAGAAAGACGAAAATAGCAAAGGCGCAAATAAATACTCGCAGCTGCAAAAAAGCTTGACAAAGTTATGAGAGCTCCAACAACAATTCAGAAAGTTTTTTTCCGGCACAGGGAAAAACAAACGTAAAAATACAGCCTAAGAATAAACAAGTATTTAAGTATGTATATCAGAGAAAAAATATCAAATAACACTAAATATAAAGAAAATATCGACCGAGCTTATCTGCCCCAACAGCTACGGCTGGTTGCTGACGCACAGCAAGGCAGAATTTTGCCAGGGTTGGACGCAACGCATCCTCCCTGGTAGATAAGAAAACAATTTACAGCTGACAAATATTTCAAGTGGAATTTAGCTGCCAAATAAATGAGCTCAAAAAAAAGCACGAGCGCAGAAAAGGGACCGACTTGACTGCCAAGCAAAAAGGGAAAAGTAAAATAAAAAACCAAAAAAATGAATGAATGAAAAAAAAGACAAAGAAACAAATAACCACGACCTTTGACCTTTTTAGCGCAAAGTCGCTGTTTATAAATAAGAAATTTGTAAATTAACAAAGTCTGTCATCCCTGCCGAACAACCGAAAATGACTCTGACTTCCGACCTGCTGCTATATTTGAACATTTACCGCGAATACTTTCCGCAACTGCCGCCTGGCCGAGTTCTTAAGTGCAGGATACTTGCTTCTGCTGACCTTTTTTTTTTTTTGCGGAGAAAAATAAGCCTAAGCCAATGTTGCCAGATTCG
>NW_016173978.1:0-11387 GCF_001687245.7 Rhagoletis zephyria
AATGCATGAAAATCCTAACCTCAAAAAAATCACCCGTTATATGTATGTGCGCTTGTGTTGTAGCGTCATTAATGCATTTATTGCGTTGCCGTACGATATTCAATTCGATTGTAATGAAAAATTCGTGTTTTGAAAAATGGGCGTGGAGTTTGATAGACTGATAACACAATATTTTCGGCGACATTCTGGCCATTGGTGAGGGTAGAACTACGCACAACCCTCGATCAAATTTTCTTGGAAAATGTAAAAAGCTGCATTGGTGGTTAAAATGAGGAAAAAAAAACAAGTTTGTAGTTTTTAAAAACGGTTTGGTAATGAGTACTTGAAATCTACGACGGATGGTTAAAAGAAAAGTGTTGGGAACGGCTAGAGACGAGATTTTCGAACGCAGCGATGACACCAAAAAGTCATCCAAGCTGAGCAAAATCTTCGCCAAAGCACACTCTCAGCCAACATGCAGAAAGATATTAGATGGTTTATGGGCTAAATCCGACCGGGAGCCTTTGGCCGCCCTCCTGAATACAAAACTTGCAAGGTTAAGAAATGACAAACTTGAATCTGCAGCTCTAAATAATAAGGATATTGTCTGTCGTACTTTGGACATTTGAGAGGGTCTTAGATCTGTAGGATATGTAATTTGCCTGTACTACAAACATTTACTTTGGTTTACCTTATAGATATTGAGGGTGCCTTTAGGCGCTAATCGACGTAGGGAATAAAGGTGTGCCGAATGACTCATCCATACTTTAATATGGAGCGCTGGTCTGGTGACAGCCGTCGAAATTCAGAGGTCAACTGTTGTTAGCGCCACGGGTGCAATGAGATCCAGGACAACGGAGGCTTTGAACGCTATGCCAGATGTAGTACCTGCACAATCAGATTGCGGACTTTAAGGTACTGGAAAGAAGCCATTAGGTCAAAATGCTATCATAAAAATTTTGATCTGATATAAAACCGCTGCACAACGATGCATGATTATCTTTACAGAAATGGGATGAGGGGTATGTGCGGGAATTTTTATCGAGCAAATCAATAGGTTCTTTCCCTAACAATCCGGACCGGATCCGGTAATTAGAGAATAAGCGAAAAGTTTGCGCTCAAAAATGGAACATAATCCAGAAGTACGGGAACGCAAAAAACCACATTTCGTGCCCAGAATTTGACGTTTCGAGTTTGAGTTTTCGTTTCACAAATTTGATTTTAAGTATATAAATATTGAAAATAGCACCAAGTAAATGCAGGCAACACGTAAACACAACAGTGCCAGTGTCTACCAGACAGGTCTGGAATACCGACGGCCCACCGAAAACCAACCACGGGTCTGTTAGAACTGAGCAAGGAAAATAGTTACCAACTCGCAGTTGTATGCAAAGGACACTGGTCCATGGTTATTGCGAGGGATCCGCATGGGTTTTAACAGTAAAAGTACAGCCGTCTATCTCCAACTCAAAGTCCGAATTACTTGAATGATGCAGTGTTTCAATTGTAAATGTGTGATATTAATTTGTGCAACAGGAGACCAACCTAAAATATTATATTAAGCAACCTTTTCGCTGCATACTCTGCGAGAGCTTTTTGATTACTTATGTCCTAGTTAAACATTTATCAAATAGCTAATATTTCATTAGCTTAAAGGT
This sequence comes from Rhagoletis zephyria, assembly GCF_001687245.7. Lineage (NCBI taxonomy): Eukaryota > Metazoa > Arthropoda > Insecta > Diptera > Tephritidae > Rhagoletis > Rhagoletis zephyria. Next base: position 1,638 of record NW_016173978.1, read on the forward strand.
CATAGCTTGAAAAAGACTCAGCATTCGCCGTTATCTCAACAAGTACTATGTACATTTCATATCCCTTTATCGCACTACAAACACGCTGACACTACCAAAAAATGGGAGTGAAAATTGAAAAATAGCCAAAGATTACGCTCAATGTTGAGTATTAGTCCTTCTCAGGCCTTGACAGAACCAGCAGAGAGCGCCGTAGGGCAATCAACAAAAAAAAAAAAACAAACGTGTCCTCCAACTGACAAATCATTTGCATATTTTACGAGGCAGCGCGTTGTGTTAACATCTTCTTATCCGACGTTTCTCTGCCATTTTTGTATGCATCTAGCGTACATGCGCTTTTTTCCTTTGCGAAATGAAAGAAGAAATAATTATTAACGCTTTGTGATAACCGCAAATTATGGTAAACTGTAGTGCCAGGGGGAGATATGAATTTTACAGCCGTTAAATAAAATTAATGATGCCTTAAGGACAGAAAAATTTTTACTCACAAAAGAAGCTGCCACCTGACTCAGCCCACACCCGACAGCCCCCAGCCGCCAGCCGCCAGCCCGACGCGTGAGCCACTACGACACAGACTTGCACGCTTAGCCGTTTTATCGCAGCAAGCGCATGTTTCTCGTCATTGTCCTTGTGTCATTTTTTCATTCCTTCCTATATCAGCGGAAAAGTGTTTTAGATTTTTTGTGGTTATGCGATTCTTTTTTTTTTTTGGGGTTTTGCAAACATATTTGTCGTATTTCTGCCTTTGTAAAAGGAGCAGAGAAAAAAACTAGCTATTCAAGGAAGCGCAAAAGGCACAAAAAGTGGCGTAACCTCATTAATGCAAAGCTAGGGGAGAAATGTGCTCGAGCACAACAACAATATTCATCACATTTCCAATGTAAGTGAGTGTGCATCTAACAATAAGTTTTGGACTTGTGTCAGCTTTTTAGCGACTTTTTTCTTCATTGCATTTCTAATTTTTTCTAATTTTTTTTTTCGCCCATGCTCCAGGACGCTTATTGCCCCCTAGTTGCGCGCAGACTCATTAAAATTTTGGTTAAAGTAAAAAAGTTTTGTGGTAAATTCACTGTGGTTAGTAGTCGTAGTTTGTGGCATACGAAAGAAAGCAGGCGAGCTATACTTTCCTGTTAGGCGGAAGCGGGGGAGCGTGCAGCGCGGGCGGCGGCGGCATATTGGTCTCGTGGTCGCCAAAGGCGTACACACTTTTCCTAGTGCAATTACACTTTTTCAAACTTTTCGCTTTGCACGAGGCCACTTGGACGCATCGGGGGCAGCTGCTTTGAGTGCAGCCACCAATAGAAATTCTTCTGTGGCATCTTCTTCTTTTCCTTTTTTTAGCACTGCTAGTCCTTTTTATGTGCATTTGTAATGAGCTTAATGATTTCCTAACATCCCAATGCAGACATTAATGCACTCGACGAATGGGGAACTTGAGTTCAGCGCAACTGCTTAAGGGTCACTATGTGGCCCACCCGGTCTTGGCTTTGGCTTCGTAGCGAAAGTGATAACCGTTACGACGAACACATAAGTGTTGTTACTCAAGTCATTTTGTATATATGTACATAGATATTGTGCTGTGTGGCAGCTTCAACACAATGGGACCATTTGTGAGGTCAAAGGGAAGTGGGAGTAAGCGAAAGGAGGAATATAAGAATATTGTAACTACCATCTGAGGAGTTTATAAAAAAAAATTACTAGCTTATAGGGAAGGGGAAAAGGGAAAGGTGTGGGTCGTAGTTGAAAGCTATATCAGCAGAACTCGACAACAACATAAACAACAACATGGAAGACAGCTCAACGAAGCAAATGGCGCTTCGTTGGCATTTGTGTTGTCAGTTCCGCGCCCAATAGTTTTTGTTGTAGTTTTTTTTTCTGATTTCTTTTGATGTCTGCTGCATAAAAGTCTTGAACTTAGACGCTGAAAATATTTGTTGCAGCTTTCAGTGCGCCCATTTTGGGAAATATGTTTGTAAAAAGCACTGCCTCAAAAAAGCATCCAGACATCCTAATGCATATTTGTTGCATTTTCATGAACACTCTTCCGTCTCGCTTACTAAATATGCCACAGTGTATTTGCCGTGAAAGCTCACTTAGAATGGAAAAACTCGATATCCGATTGTCTGCGCGCGCTGGCGGTCTGGCGCAGCGCTGTCCTTTGTTGTGCTGCTGTTAAGATTCCTTAAGGTGCCGTTTGCTTGTCTATACTACTTACATACTTACTTTTTCTATAAATTTTAGTTTGTTGATTTTTGTACCTAAACAACATCCGCAGTCTGGCGCGGTCTACAACATTGTTGCTGTGGCACCACCAGAGTGGCAAATTTTTATCAGTTACGTCGTATCATCGCAAGTGGAAAATGCTTTTTCACTAAGAAGTTAATGGGAAAATATCTGCAATCACTGGTGGTTACTAGGCTGCTGAAGCCTTCAGAGAGCGGCAGACTTATTTATTGTGCTTAAGTTAAAGAAAAATATTCAATATTCAATAAACTCTGTCAGTAAATCCATGAAAACTTCGACGGTTAAACCGAAGTTCATGCCAGGAAAATACAAAGGAAATGCAATTTTTCATTGCATGTATTTGTAAGAAACGTAGAAACGAAGATGGCGATAACGTTGACTGACTTCTTAGCACTCGGACACGACGATCCGTTTTTTTTTTGCATAGAGAGTGATGTTAGAACAGCTCCCATTCACTTTGAATATTTACAATATTTTCCTGTGGTCTTCCATGCAAAGTCTATCCTGTATACACTGGTTTGGAAACCAGATATAGTCGCAGGGGGCAAAAACTAGAAAACGTGCTGGATGAGGGAGTAATTCGAAAACCTGGTTCAAGCAATTTTGCCTATTTTACATTGTCCATTAGTTTGGTGGAAGAGCCATTTTTCTTCGCCAAATTCGGTCAGAAGGAAGTTCGTCGCGCAGATCCACCTTGCACTGAGAAATGACATACATACGTCAACAAGCAAACATGTTTTTCACAACAGTAATGTGGTTATAGTTACATTATTTGTTTATACATATAGTAGTTGCCAAATCATGGGTTCAGTGAAATATATCTAGCTGACTTTTTTTTAAGTTTGGCCTTTTTGCTGCGCATTCTCTTGGTGAGATATATCTTTCGACAGTTCATTCGTCTCTGATGTATTGTAATGAATGCGGTTATGAAATGCCGGAAAAAAATAATCCGATTTACGATTGAAAATCACCAAACACTACTAGTATTCCCTCGGTTTGCGGCTATGATCGAATGTGGCCAATTGCACCTTTTTCATGTGTTGGGATTTTACGCAAAAGCTAACGTTTGAAGAGCTCCCGAAAATCACCTTTTTCAATTTGTCTGCCAACGCAAACCGAATGATGGATGTTTACTGAAAGGAGCAGTGTTACATTTTGTCACATACCTATCGCAATGACTTTGCAAAAACAATACATTGGTTAGGTTCACAAGGCGCAGCAGTTGAGCGCAACCGTCATTAACTGTCAAATTCAACTCTCGAAGGTACCCAAAGGTAAGGTATGTTGTCTCAAATGATCAGAAAAATATTACGATCATCTAACATGCAACTGTTCAGTTGATCAGAAGTAGATAACAACGCGTTCAGAAGGTGCAATCGCAACAGTTACTGAGCTGTTGCCCTTTCTGAACGTTCCCAATATTTTCGGTTTTTTTTTGTAATTTAGTGCACTTTAGAGTCCAACAATAACAAAGTATCGTTAGTTGATTTGCTCCTATTTATAGCCATTACTGGAACTAATAATTAATATCACTTCTCTTGTAGCCGGCATTCAGACCGCGACAAAACTGTGGCATTTCAACATTTTAACAAGATTTTAACTACTTTGGAATATTTCTGACCGCCTTAAAAAAGGAGCAGGTTATCAATTCGTCAGAATATTTTTTTTTATGTATGTTGCAGCATAACTTTAGACCACGTTAACCGATTTCTATAATTATTTTTTTACCTCAGAGGTGGTCACTAATTTGGTTTAGATCCGATCATTACATCACAAAGAAATTAACGGTGTTCTTAAATTTTTATATGAGGTTTTAAGTCGGTTTTTTTCGCTTATAAATTACTTGTCATTTTATGTATTTCTTGTTTATTTTTTTTTTTTTATAAAATTATAGCTCATTATCTAACAAAAACCATATGAATCTAGTTTTGAAACTCTGTACAATAATTAGAAAAAAATTCAAAAAAAAACTTCATCTAAATTCCAAGTTTTGAAATTACAACTTATTATAAATTTTTCGTTACAGATGCTCCTCAATCAGTTATACTGAATGCTAGGATGATAATTTTGGTGCTCCTACTCAGCTTATAACTCTTAACCGAGCCCCTATCGATATATCCCTTTCCCTGTAATAAGGGGATACAAATTATATTTCAGGACATGTGGTCAATGCTTGTGCGAATTTCGATTGAATCAGGCGTTCACTTTCAATTTAATCTTTGATTTTGAAAACAATTAGCAAGCCCTTTTCAAAAAACAAATTTCGGAGAAAAGACTTTCTTTAACTTCTTCGCTTCAACATCCGTATTTGTAGTGTTTTATTTAACATCTATTTAATTAAACTAAATTACAAAATTTTTAACTGGTGGAACTGTTTTCGAAAGTCTTTTAGAAATAATTATTACTAAAACTTCTATCGTTTGGCACCCATTTTAATGAACATATGTATATCGTTTAACTTGTCAATTAAATTGATTTAAAATTACTAACGGGGAGGCAACCTCCTCAACAACTATTTAGGAAATAAAGCTTTTTAAACCTCTGTAGTTTTATACCCATATTAACGTATAACATTTAACTTCCTACCTAAATTGATTTTGAACTTCTAAAAAGGTGCCAATCTTCTTAAAATATATATAGTTTAAATAAAATTATAAATTAAATTTATTGTAACTTTTGAGCAGATGGCAACCCACTTGAAAAATATTTTTGAATTAAAGCCTGCACTTGTCTTTTTTGAAGCTGATATAAATAAAATAAAATAATTTAAAATGCAATTTGAAATATACATATTTTACAAATAAAAAAAATGAAATTTTTGGTTTAAATTGAAAATATGCTAAATAACGAAAATACTCATATACTATATTTTTCACTTTATTGTGAGCGGAATACATACCTTTAATGCCAAGCATGTAACATTTTATTTAGCTTATTAATTGATTTTAAATTTTGAAAAAGGTGGCAACACTCTTCAAAAGATATCCTTCATATTAATCTACGTTCAGCCGTTTAAGCGTGAAAGAGCAACAAACATACACACGGACTCACTCACATTTAAAATATTATTAAGATTCTTAACTAAACTAACTGCCAAAGGGCTTGTAACTCTTAATGTTAAGTTGTGCTAGCCTTGGGCTCTTACGCTTTTAGATCAGTGCCCAAATTACCACATATCACACCTGTTCGAATGGCTAAACTAATTAATTAGGTCAAAAATAAATTGATCTGAAGTTCGCTTTCATAAATTTATATTTGCACACACACACACATACATAAATACATGCTTGGCTTCCTCTTTTACTGTATACATAATTTATATTGCATGTAACTTTTTATTAGAGAAATCTTAACAAATCTGAAATAATTCACTCTCGGAAATCGTCTACGTTTGGCAATCATTTAAGTCCCATCTTTTGAAAAGAAGAATAAATTATTTACATTATTTTCATCCGGCACCTGGCAGTACCGGGGAACATGGCGCAACAATAACAATTGTGTCACATGAAATGACTGCCATTAATTTTTAATGAAAAGTCACAACATTAATTCTTTGTTGTAACGCCGACAACAACAACAATTACAATAGTGACACAAATAAAATACCCATTGTCTGTGACCCAAAACAAAATTAACGCGCAGCTGCCGTAGTGTTGCCCCCTTTTCGTCTCCCCTTTCCTCCCCGCCCTCGATATAACAACGCTGGCGGAAGCGCATTCAATGCCGAAATGCGAAAAGTGAAGCATAAACAACGTATAATCAAAATAAATATGCGACAGTTAAAACAGGTAACAAAAGCTTTAATCAAACTGATTTGTGGCATGACACCAACACCCGCCGCCAAATGGCAGTGGCAGTAGCAACAACAACAATAACAAGGGGACTCAAGGCAGCTTCCGAAATGGCAGCAACATTTGCAGTGACAGTTAATCCAAAGTTGTTCATGTGCGAGAGTAGCAGTCTTCCGTTGTGCGCTTCAGCGCTGATGGGCAGGTGCCAGCCGCAGCCTTCATAGCATCCACAGATTACAGCTACACCATCAATGCTGCCGAAGAATAATCACCGCAACTTAGCCGATTAATGAATGCATAAATCTCTCTAATTATTTTGTTGTTGCTGTTGCCAATACTGTCGCTGTTGATGCCGCAATGTCGCTTGTTGTTAATTCTTTGACATTTCATTGGGGCTACTTGCTGCTGACACAGCACACGCGAATTGCGCTCAGGGGACAACAGTTTCTGGGGCAGCCAGCGAGAGTTAATGGTCGGCGATGTCAGCAGTGCGCTGATATTTTTGTGGAGGTTTGAGGTGTGCGATTGGTTGTCGGTAGAAACGAAGCAGAAGTCCGGCAAATTTTTTTAATAAGCCGAATATTTTCCGGGTTCACAAAAGCAGGCAGGATTGTCAGTTTTTTAATTCAGAGTTTTACACCTCCAGATCAGAAATATGTTCGGTGGATTTGTATATACTTCACACGAAATATGTATCAAGTTAAAGGACAGCCATTTGGACCGTCAAAGTTATTACAAATAATGTCACTTCCACAATTTTTATCGGATTTCATTAGATGTGGCATTTGCGAGGAAATAAATCTACTTTTAGATAACTACTACATATTTGGCAACATTTATTGAAATTTTTGAAATAAGCGATGGTCAAATAAAAACAAATTAATTTTAACCAAAATATTTGGATGTAATTATTTAAAAAAAAGAAAATATCAGAGATTATTCTTTCCTGTAATAGTAAAGAATCATACATCCAGTTCTGTTTTTAAGTGTTTTATTCAAAATTAAAAGACAAAGGTCTAGATGGATAACCCTTTATTTACCAAATAATAAAAGATAAATTTAATAAAAAAAAATTCAACATTCCATCAACCTAAATTGAACTTAATTTTTTTGGTTCGATCGCTCTCTAGATGTAAGTAAAACGGTGTTCACATGGGGCGATTTTACAGGAAACTTTAGGGGAGAATCAAAAGTTGGCTGCCCACCAACTTCATTGGAAGCGATTAGTTGAAAGGCCGTTCACACCAGGTGATTGTTGCTTTCAACTAAAAGTTACCTGTAAAATCGCCTCATGTAAACACAGTATAAGCCGAAACTTATTCCTGGTTCAATAGTTCCAATCAATTACATTTTTCACCTATAATATACCTGAATCGTGCACAATCAAATAAATTTACAATATATTCTCAGTGCCGTTTTTTGAATTGATTCCAATAACAGATTTTTTCAGTGCACTGTGTAGTGAAATACAGAAAAAAAAGAAATACAAGAAAAAAATCGCCAACTCAGCATAAAAGTTGGCATCGACACGGCCGATTTGGAACGAGCGATTGCTGCCTTTTTTTTGCTAAAATTGACCAGCCAACTGAAATGAAGCTTAAACGCCCAACCACCCACAGGACAAAGATTAAGTGACGCGCATAAACTTGATGGAATTCCAGGCAATAAAGGTGAAAAATGATTCAATGATTTTTGTCATGTCGCGTGCAACCAATTGTGCGGAAATTATTAATTTAGTGCGGTCGGAAAGGGCAGAAAATATTTTTATGAGTTTGCTGATATTGTGTTTTTTTTTTGATAAAATCATTCAGGGAGCTGGCATTTTTGTGTAGAATACGAAAAGTTGACAGGCGAAGGAGAGGTTAACATAAATCAGTACGCCAGTAGGTAGGTAGAAGGAATTTCCCCCACCCCCACTTCTGGTGCAATTGTAACAAACGAAGAAGATGTGTTGGCCCGCCGCAACACCTGAATTTCATTAACATCTTTTTCATCTTCTCGCCACCTCCATCAGCTATGGCGAATTGTAGCTTCTTCGGCTTCTCAGATCAAAGGCCTTTTGCCGCGCCGCCATTCAAGTTAGTTCGATAGCGACAAATTTGAGAAGATTGCAGCTTTATCTACATTCATACATACATACATAGCTACATACGTGTGCCACTACCGCAACATCAAAGTGCAACCAAAGTCGCCACTTGTCGCACACAAAAACCATTGACGGCGGCTAACGACTGTCCTATTACTTTGCATTTTTATTTTGTTGCCTACCGCCGATCTAATTAAGTCGTTTTGGCTTGACTTAAATTAGGAAAATTAAAATTAAAGAGCATTACGCACACGAGAAAATTCATGAAAATATATGCCGTAAGACTAAACAGTGAAACATCCAACCCTGTGTGAGTTGTAAAGAAATTCCTTACCGCACACGAAATGCTCATACTCAAATAATGTACATATGTACATACATGTCATCCGAAAAGCGTTGACACACGCTGATGTTGCACCTTTAGCCGCACGGTGGCAGATGCTGTGCATTCTTTCGCCTTTTTGTAGTCATACCTTTTAGGTATAATTTTTTGATGTCACTCCGAAAGTGCTATTAATGATCGAAATGATGTAGCTTAGCGAATGTGTGGGCCACCCGCGATCCGGGTGCTGGAAAGATGCAATGCTTATGCAGTTGCCTACAGCGCCACAATGACTCTCCTCCTTTCATTTGAAGCTGCTGTGATGGGGTCTTTGTAGTTTTTTTTTAGTTTTTCACTTAGTTGTCCCTGTTGCATTCTTTGACAACCTGCAAACTGGAGTGTTTAGCTCTTTTAATGTTCAAGGCATATTGGCATGGAGCCCAGGAGGAATTACTCAACTCGATCATAGAAAATTATGGAAGGGTTCTTAATATCCAAAGCAGTTTTCAAATATGTTACTAAACCCGTTAAGGTTTTACGAATACGCTCCGTAAACTGAAGTCGTGTCTCTCCGCATACAGTTAATTTCCTAGAAACGACCGGTCTGGTTCTGGAATGCAAAAACCTCTCGTCGCTTTATTACCCTCATCTAAACGGAATCCTTAAGTAAGTTAAAGATTGCCAATTTATATACCACCCATACATATTTCCTACTGGGTCACTGCGCAAGTATAAAATCCTTTATTATTTATATTTTCTTTTATGCTTATCAAAGCGTTGCATATCCTCCCATGATATTGTAAGCATTCTCCAACGTAATTTCTCTTTTCTACTTTTTTTTTTTGTTCAGAAATATAATTATTTTCAATTTTTCCTCAGGTATACGCGCGCTGCGCATAACAAAAGCGCATATCCTTTAGTGGTGGCGAGTGAGTTGGTACTTATTCAATTTCAACTCGATTTTTTTTACTATTTTGAATCGCTCCGCAACGTTTTCCATAATCTCCTTAATCCGCTGCCGGCGCAGAATTTTTATAGTTTTCTTTCGACTTTTGGCCGTTTTCTCATAAAACAAATATCCGCTGCCAAGCGACATTTTCAAAAAAAAAAGACATTTGTGATAAAATAAAATTTAGCTGCTGAAGGTAGGGATGATGAACTATAATAGTGTGGTGACAAAGGCGATTCAAAAAAAAAACGAAGAGGAATACTGAAATAAAATTCAGGTCACTTTACAACAATTACCAGCGCATCCGTCGGAATATTCTTTCTTTACCTATGATTTTTTATTGCAGCGCTTTTCGCGC
>NW_016173979.1:0-11387 GCF_001687245.7 Rhagoletis zephyria
TTAATTGTATCGAGAAAATTTGTTGTTAAGCTACACTCCGAGCGAGACTCCCCCTAGAAATGTACCTTTGTCCATAAAAACGTACCCTGCGAAAAATTTAAAAAATCGGATAAGGGCTAAAGCCTCAAAGGCCGTAAGGTTCAGCACTTTCATGAAATTTTTCACAAGGTGGTCAAAATTGCACTGAATATAAATATGAAAAAAAATTGTATCTCCTTAAATTTTCAAGATACATATATAATTTTTTTACGGAAAGTCAGTTTCCATAATTTTGAAAAGCAGAACAGTTTTTTTATAAGTAGCAAAGCCAAAAGATTTATTACATTTACAAAAAAACTTAATCGAAATAGGTGAATATGATAATTTAGCGGCCTTTTAAGTATCATTTTCGGAACCAGTACGTCAAAACTTTTAAAAATACTCTGGTCTTACTCCTGCTCCCTTTATCCTACTTTTCAGTATCGTTCTTTAAATTTATTCAGTATAGTGAATGTATTTTAAAATTTAGTGATTTTTCTATCTGAATTTAGTTATAAGTACTTTTTTATTTTTTAATTTAATCTTTTTAACGATGCTGACTCAGGATATTTTTACATATTAACCAATTAAAATTTTCAAATCAAGTGTCTATATTAACTTCAAGAAAATATATAAAATATATAAAATAAAACAAACATTTTTTACAAGAATGGAAGACGTTTTATTTTTGCCCAGTTAAAATTAACTTCTTAAAACCTAGAAAATTGTAATTTGACATCTGAAGACAAAGCTACATCGAGTGCGATTAAAACATATTAAATTGCCCATTAACTTATAAACAATTTTGACCAATTTGTGAAAAATTCGATGAATTTGTTAAACGTTAGGGCCTTTGAGGCACGTCTTTCCGTTATCCGATTTTAGCAATTTTTTCACAGGGCGCGTTTTTATGACCAATGAACCTTCCTAGGGGGAGTCTTGCTTTACACGACAAAGTTACAAAATAAGGCTCAGTCTAATGTACATACAATGCCTAGTAGAATTAAAACAGGAGTACTATTTCAAAGAGTTCAGTAGTCAAAATACAGAAATTAATATTTATACCAGACGAGTTATGTTGGTCAACTTAGCAGACAACGAAACATATGTGGGACTAAGAATTCTTCTATTCATATATAAATATATACAACTGTAACGCATTTTATTTAAGTAATTGAATTTAATACACATACATACATATTTATAAAACCATGTTATTTTAAATTAGGCCCTCCCATGTGGCATAAACTCTGTAGAACCCCAAGCATTAGATGTTCATAAGCCGAGTTAATTATTAAAGCAATGGAAGGATTTAAATGTTTGTATATGTATGCATATATATGTATGTACATATGTACGAGTGCAAACGTTAATACCCAATTTGCCAAACGACTTCGGAACGACATCGTTTCCGACTCGTTCTGGCGAACTCGCCATCGGATGAAAAGCATAGTTCGCCGCAAAAAAACGATATACTAGCGAAATACCTTACAAATCCAATTTCAAATTGTGAGCAATATTTAAAAAATAAATCGGCAAGCATTTCTAAAAATTTCAAACTTTTAAATTTGAATTAAAAGAAAAAATATAAAGCAGTTTTGTAGCCGAAAAACGACTTCGTTTCGACGTCGTTTCGAAATCGTCTACGCTCTGTGCAAACGTAAGTAAATAGCAAGTACTACACACTCTGCCATGTATGTATATGTAAGTGTCTTCATTAAAAATTTAATAAGCGAAACACTTGCTGATGTCACAGCTAAAACAACACCAACACAGATAGTGACACCAGCTGTTCGGCTTTGGGGCATAAATTTGCTACATCAAATGTTCTAATCAACATTTGCATATTTTGCATGTTTGCTCAAGCCGGATTAAGTCAAATAAGCAGGGTCTCTATGACGGTCTGGGTGTTTTGTGTAATCAAATATAATTAAATAGTTGAAGGTGAAGCAAATGTTAGTAAATAGTACTATTGCGCGAGTACAGATATACAGATGTCCATATCTAAGCATATTGACTTTTTTATTGTTTGAGAAGAAAAAGAATAAGAAGAGCAAGAAGAAGAAGAAAAAGATTTACATACATACATCCGTTCGTGTACTGAAAAACAACTATCGCTGCAGACGAATCGTAGAATTTGCAACAATTTTGAGTTTTGAAGTCTAGTACTTCATTTTATATATTTTTTGTAGAAAATGGTTTCCGTTTTTAAGCTTAGTATCCAGCTCTAAAGAAAAATCTCGAGAAATAATCCTATTCTTTGTACCACTTGAAAAAACACTTTGACGTTGCTGTAAATATTCTCGAAGAAATAGACAAATTTATCAATAATTTTATAAACCATGTATCCTTACTCTTATCGAAATTATTTATACTTCACTACTGACGTCGTTAATTTATTGCTTCAAATGAAATTTGTATCACAATTGATAATAGTATAGCNTTCACACTTCTGTCACAAAAAGAAAAGATAAGCAGAGTAGGAGTGCTTTTGACTACAAATGGACTGTCGCAGCTTTGTAACTTAACCTAAAATATATATCTACTTTAAATTAAAATGTTTTTAACACTTTTGAAACCCATGCCGGTAACAGGAGCACTAGTAGCCGATTTGATTTATAATCGAGCATTTGGACGCTAATGTTTAGATTTTTTTCATTTTGCTCAATCCTTTTTCATCTAAATATTTCGACATTCTAGAGTCCAAAATCAGCAATAAACCAAAAGCAACTTTTTTACACTAACCTGGGGGCCAACTCTCGTTCTATGAAATGGTGAAGTGAAAATAAAAAATTCAATGTCAGTAGAAATTTAATATGTTGACTTTAAGATTTCATTCCCGATAATTAAAGGCTTTTTTTTTATCAACATGTAGCAAGTAATTATTTGGTAAATAATTGTGAATTAATGGCAATGATGATCTTTATCACAATATGATGGTTCTGGGAGAAAATCCAAACTTTTCTTTTTCACAGCCACAAAACTTTGTGAAAAAAGTTTTCACAATCAAACATTTTTGACAAATTAATTTAGATCTATTTAAAAGCAGGGTCGTAATTTTATTTAAATGAAAAAAATGTTTTCACAGAACAACAATTGGCCCCCTGATGCATACAAATTTTATTAGAATTTTGCGGCTTCTTTACTTTTTGACTGTATTATCGATAGTCTTTCCTCAAACTAACTAAAACTAGCGACCAATTAACGGCCGCTGCAGGCGAGTGGTTAGACACTCCCTAGGTTCTTAGATCTGGGGATCGATCCTGATCCGAGAACACATCTAAAATTTGAACAAGTTTGAATAACAGCGGCAATGGCAAACCTCCATTCAACCATTTGCCGTTTGGAGGGGACGTTAAATTACAGGCCCGTTTATTTGTTTCATAACATCAGCATGCGTATTACGACTTGGAGTAATTCATAAGCAAATGGTACTTACTTTGAATTTAGTTAATAAATGGGTCCTCACGGCGTATACGTAATCCCGCTTGGAATACATATTCTGTGCAAAATTAAACGATGCGAGCGCACAAAAGACCGTCTAAGCAGCTACACTTTTGCAAATGGAAATGGAAATGTGAAATGTGTATTTAAATTCAAGCAGGAAATTGCACATTTCATACACTTTATGCTAATATTTTTGCATATTTCACGTTGCAGCAAAAATCACCGAGCGAGACTTTTATTGCATACGCACGCCCGGCTTGCTGCCTAGGCACTTGGGCATCGAGCGCGAGTCTGTGTCTGTGTGTGTGTGTTTGTGTTTATTATTTTGCAACCGCTTAAATTATTCATACACCCATAAGTGTATGTACATATGTATGTATATTTGTATGTAGTTGTGCATGTAAGTTTATGTGTAGGCAAAGTTGCCTTATTATTCTGCCGCTTATTGGTCGCCTTTTTTGCGTCGAAGAATTAAGAAAAGCCTGTGCCGGCCGGCCTGTGTTTACTAGCAGCGCCACCGTTTACCGCTACTCGACATTTGCTACAAAGTGTTTCCGGTTTTGCATAATTCCGCACACTTTGTGTAATGATTATTATTATTCTTGTACTGCGCGGCGAGTATTGCAAACCAAATAAGGAAAAACGTGAAAAAAGAGGCGAAGCAGTTGCGCAGGAGTGCGGTGCGGGCGGTGCGCGCGGTGTGTGTGTGTGTGTGTGCTTAAAGCAGTAGTTTTAGCTTTTTGACACGTTTCGCAGCTTAAGCGAAAGGCAGCGGCAGCACTTGCAAAAGTTTTCTACGCCTTTGCTGCTTTTCGCCGCTTTGTTGTTCGGTTAGAAGTGATTAAGGTGAGTGAGTATCTTCTGTGTGCGCCAAAGCATACATACATATTTGCAACTTCAATTTACATAACTCTCGCGCTTAAATAGTTAGTGTTGTTTTAAGTTTTGCAACAAACTTTTTAATGCATTGCTGTTGACTTACTGCCTTAAAAAACGCATTGCACAAACATTTATATACATACATACCCACATACGTTTGTATGTACCTCAACTATTGCGCTAACAAGTACTTTATTATTTATGTGTAAATGTAAAAAAAAAAAAATTAAAAAAAAAAACGAAAAAGTTCTAAAACTCCACGTTTTGTCGTAACTTAGTCGTAGTACCTCCACCGCCCTTACAGCTTTGAAGTCTCTGTGTGAGCAGCGGATACATTTTATTGCTTCTATTTAGTTATTTGCATTTGAATTTGTTTTTAAGCTTTTCTCTTCGATGCCACTGCCACTGCGTCCAGTTTCCGGAGCTTATGAACACATGCAAACATACATACATTTTAGTGTTGACATTTTGCTGAAACTATGCACTGTATACAATTGCAGCAAGGCAAATATGCACTGTCGCCATTAAAGGAAGGACTTTTTACATGTGTTGGCAGATAGTATCCTAGAAGCTCGTACATACATACGTTCACAAGTGGAGTGTAAGTGGGAATTTCCACAGAGAGATTGTGCAATAACTACCTGATGGTTTTCTTTTTCAGTCGTTGTCACAGTCATGCGACCATAGAAACCGCATGAAAGGACTCCACATTTCGCCTTACAATCAGTGAAAGCTTTCATTCAATGTGTGTCACGTAGAACAACAAGATGAACTTTGTTCTCAGATGCTTATAGTACTTCTCGGGAAGCAAATTGTTTAACAATCCCTCATTTCCTAGAGGGTCTATGGTAGGTAGCTCGCACTTTGTTGCGTTCTCCTGTGTGTGTTTACAAATGTTTTCGCATTTTTTTTTTTATTATATGCAGATGCTTTTGAGGCATTAAAAGATTAGCTTTACCGTTGTAAAGTTAACGTTGCACAAACGTAATTTATTTGCGCTTCCTTGTGGTTGCATCGTTGCAAGTTGTAAGCCTCATGCCGGCACTTTATTGTTGGCAAGTCGAGGATTCATGGCGCTTTGTAGGTTTATTAGTAAAAATAAGCTGGGAAATTGTTATAAATTTTATACAAGTCGAGAAGCTAGAGTCAGAAACTTAAGTCGACGACACATTTTCGAATTGTAAGTAACTAATTTTTTTAAGTGAGGCCCACGATTTGCAAAGTTCCTGAGATACTAGGAGTAATTTTGAAATCAGTTAGGAACCAGCTTTTGGGAACCTTTTTATAAAAATACACAAAAATAAACTAAAGCGAAAATCGCATAGAATTAGAGAGGATTGTTTTCTCACTGACTAGGCTTAGAATTTGAACCACATATTTTTGAGCTGTTGTGCGAAGGTGGTACATTTTTTAAACCGCAAATATTTTCCTCTATTCCAGTTATCTATACTGTGGCTGTGCTCTGGAGCCCAAGTAAGCCTACTCTGGAGGTATTCCTGGGCAACCGAGAATGAGGTCAGTTTTGATCAGACCATTGGCCATTTTGGTCCAAAGTTATGCGGTAAGATACATAAACAAAAAAATAAAATAAAAAAATAAAAAATATTCCGACGAACTAATAATCGTCTCCTTTTTTTTAAGTCGGTTAAAAATGACATCAGTAGCAACAAAATTTTTGTTAACTTCCAGTTCAGCTGAAGTGGATGTAATATAAGTCTTACTTACAGCCACACTCAGCATATTTTATATGAAGAAAGAGGTTCGGGTAGAAATAATTAGGATGCACCGACCTACATAAAACAAAAAATTTGTATTTTTTTTTCATCGAAATTATACAATCTATTAAATTCTAAGACTTCTGCTGAAATATTTTGGAAAAATATTAAGATTTACCGTGAACTGGAGCCATCTCAAAATACCTTCAAAAATAAAGTTTTTTATAAATAAAATTAATGTCTAAAGATTTGCTTTCTAAAAAATCACCACAGATGATAGAAGAACTTAAGCTTAAAAGTTCTGCATAAAAAGGTTTAAACATTTTTATCACCTGGATCCACCTAATGCAATTTTTGGAGGCATTTTCGATTCGGTTCAGCTCACGTTATTCTTAGTATTTTTCCGAAATATTTTGTCGGAAGTCTTAAAATATAATAAATTTTATAATTCCGGTGCAAAAAACTGCAACTTTTTTGCTGATGCACCCTAATGTAAATATGTATTTATGTACATATGTGCATAGCTATTTAAAGCATCAATCAGTTTCCAATTCCATAAATTAATTTATTTGAGAATGACATCATCTGAGGAGATGATTATAGTTGAAGCACGACAATCTATTCAACGGTGCGCAAATATATGTATGTATGTATGTATGCACATTTCGTATAGAAATAGAATAGAAGACATTTACCAAAAATAGCAAAGTCAGCAATAAATGAAAATGGAGATTTCATTGTCGTCGACGAGTGCGATGCTAGAAGCATAACATTTATGTAGGTGAATATGCACATATGTATGTATGTATGTACATATCTAACCACATACATACATATGTATTAGGCTTGGGTAGTTCTTGAACTAAATGAACTAAAGAACTAGTTCATCTCAATTATTTGTATTTTTATTTATACGAAAAAATATTTATGTACGTTTTTTGTGTATGTAAATTCAAGTTACCAACATTTTTGTTTCGCATGTAATATGTATGATAGTAAAAATAACCGAACTTTGTTTAAAATAA
This sequence comes from Rhagoletis zephyria, assembly GCF_001687245.7. Lineage (NCBI taxonomy): Eukaryota > Metazoa > Arthropoda > Insecta > Diptera > Tephritidae > Rhagoletis > Rhagoletis zephyria. The sequence goes on from NW_016173979.1 coordinate 7,085, forward strand.
CATATCTACACCTGAGTGGAACATCGACCTATGTACATATGTATCTCGGCAGCCAGTTCGAAAGCGCCCTATCTCAGAAAACTTTTCAAGAACGTCCTATCTCAGAATTTGGTTTACGAACGACCTATCCCAACTGAAAATATGTTGAGATAGGGCGTTTTCGAATCGGCGGCTGAGATATGCCATTTTTGAGCCGAGTTCTGAGATAGGGTGTTCTTGAAAAGTATTCCAAGATAGGTCGATCTTCCACTCACCCTGCAAACCAAAATTCCCGAAATCTTAACGAAATCTTTAGGAGTATCTGATTTCTGTAACGATTTTTTTCCGAATCTTCAAACAAAATTATATGAAGTGGTTGACACGAACTCGTAAAGAGATTTCTGTACGAAAAATAAAGAAAATTCTGAAAAAAGTCTGCAAGAAATTCTTCTCATAGCAGCATTATTTTCATTTCTTTACCGATTCTCTTCCGAAATTTCGTAAAAGAATGTAAGTGTGCGTAATTTATTTCATTTTAGAAAATTCGGCAAAATCGGATGGGATCTTTCCGAATTCTTTAAAAATTCTTTACGATTCAGAATACTCTGAAAAAATGGTTTGCAGGGATTATTTTCATTTCTTTACCGATTCTCTTCCGAAATTTCGTAAAAGAATGTAAGTGTGCGTAATTTATTTCATTTTAGAAAATTCGGCAAAATCGGATGGGATCTTTCCGAATTCTTTAAAAATTCTTTACGATTCAGAATACTCTGAAAAAATGGTTTGCAGGGATTATTTTCATTTCTTTACCGATTCTCTTCCGAAATTTCGTAAAAGAATGTAAGTGTGCGTAATTTATTTCATTTTAGAAAATTCGGCAAAAAATCGGATGGGATCTTTCCGAATTCTTTAAAAATTCTTTACGATTCACAATACTCTGAAAAAATGGTTTGCAGGGCAGTTGTCGATATGTAAATGTATTCGCCAATTGAACTAAATGAACTATATAACCGAAAGAATTAGTAATGTGAACGAACTAAAAGTGAACGGTTCACTCAAAAGAACTAAAGTGCCCAACTCTAATATGTACACATCAGCAAGTGATAATTGGAAGAGCAGTAATGTGATTATTTGTTCATATGTATACAACTCACCGACAGTGGGCAGTAAGTAGCATATGGGATATTAAATAAGAGAAGGCCAATAATACTTAGTAGATAAGTTAAATATGTATTACTTATATTTTCGGACAACAAAAAATGCTTAATGCTACTTAAGCTGCCATCAACAATAGAGGAATTTAATGAAGCACTGTAATGAGATGTTCTGCTGTTCTAAGAAGCAAATAAATGTTTAAACAAGGAAAACCTAGTAAAATAATCCAATTAAAATATTTCAATTAATTATTATGTACATACATACATACATACATGCATGCATATGTTTGTACTCGTAGAAGTAAATATGGGCCAAAAGCAAAGTGACTCTCAAAGCTCAATAAGACGGAATTGAAGCGAACAACAGCTGCTTTATTCTTAGAATTTCTGGGCGGATGCCTCATTATTCGAAGAACTACTGGCTGACAAAGCATTTTGTATCAAATATTCGTAAACAATGAGTGACTTAAAGAATGCTAGAAATAATATTATACAAATGCTATGCAGGAATATGATGTACATGCATTTATTTATGTATTTACATATGACCGTACGTAAATATGTATGCCTGTATGTATGTATGATGCATTTATTTAATCATGAGAAAAGCACAATAATACATATATCCTTGAGTACCGAGAAAAATTTATTTATGTAAACATTCATATAGGTACATATGTACATATGTATGCACTACCATATATGTACATATATAAACTTATAACAAGATACAATTTGGAAACTCACGGATTGGATCCCATATATAGCTTCTAGCATAGCTAGTTACTCCCGCAGCAGTTTGAAGAATGGAGATATCAACATTTTATTCATTCCAATTTTTTTTTTGTTTTTACTTTTTTCCCTTAGGTCAATATGGCCACTATAGTGTTACCAGATTTGTGTACGTCACTTGAACTTTTCAAGAATTATATACCACTTCTACGAAAAAAAGTGTTTTTCCCCTTACAAAATACATTGACAACTTCGTAGGCCTTGGGGCAGCTCAATATACCATTTTTTTAACAAAAAATATATGTAGTTTAAACTTTTTTCACATCCTTAATGGGAATTATCTATATAAGAACAAACCCCTGTGGAACTTTTCCGAAGAGGACAAAATACGAACAATACTTTCGGAAACATTTATAAGTGAACGAAATGTGTAGAAAAGTCTCCGCAATTTTTTAGAATAGAACTGAAGGGGGACAAAAGTGTAAGGAACTTTCTGACAGAACGAAGCGGGAACAAATCTTCTCTGAACTATTCGTAAAGAATGGAGGTGAGCTTTCATTAGTTTAAAAATTTAGAATAGTAAAACTAATCAAAAATGGACTGAAAGATTGTATGCAAGTTAAGTCAACGAATAATTTAAGACACGAACTTTTCTTGCACAAAAAAAAAAAAAAAAAGTTCCATAAATGGACAGTTCACCCTAATGATAAACGATCTTGGGGATCGAATGACTCAGACTTCCTGTGGCTTACAATTAGCAGTCGTGGTTCTCATTGAAACGATTTTTCATCCAAACACACAGCCTACCCTCTCATTCTTAACGTTAAGTTTTCAAAACATTTGTTCTCGTTTTGTTCTCTAGCAGAACGTTCGCAGACTTTTGTTCTTATTTGATCTTCCGTGACAACGATATCGTTACTTTCGTTCTCACTTTGTTCTCATTGGAAACATTTTTGAAAATTTCGTTCTCATTCTGTTCTTTACGGAAACGGTGCCAAATTTTTAGCTCTCATTTTGTTCCCGGTCAAACTGCTCTCAATACTTTTGTTCCCCTTTGGTTTTTTTGTGGGAACGTTCTTGACATTACAATTTGTTCTCATGCAGAACTGGAAAAAATCGAATGAAACATTAAACAAAAAAAAATAAAAAATTGGCAAAAACCAACGGTAAGTTCTTGCTACTTCAAACTTGCACTTATTATACTAGAATTGAATGGGCTATAAGATTGTTTGTTTTTATTTGTGTTATTTAGTTGTTTATTAAAAAAAAAAAATAGCGGAAAAAATTGTTTTCATTAAAAATTCTTATTTTTGCGAGCGCTAACTGAAAAGCGAAACGTTGTCGTTTTATTTGACGCAGTCTAATATACATATATATATGTATGTATGTATGTATATTTCAATAATGTTCGTATACGATTGCATTAAAAGAACGATTACAACTCTATTCGAAATTATTTCGAAGTTAAAGATTACTGAGATATTTTTTTAAATATCAGCCTTGGTACAAATTAAAGATTTTTGTTGAAAATTTTTAAAATATGTTTATTCTTTTGATAATATTAAATAATTTAAAACTTTGTATCACAATATTCTGAATAAAATCCATCAAAAATAGCTTTTAAATATACATATAATTCAACCTGCATTTCTGCCCTTTTTTCCTCATTTCTTTATCGTTCTGCAATTCCTTATCCCAAGCACCCGAATTTCGATTATGAGCGGGCAATCTTATTTTGTATTCCAAAATGGTTTTTAATACCCCTAATGATTGTTTTATTGCCAATTCAAGACTTAAATTGTTTACGGAATTAATGCGTCTACAATCTGAGTATGTATGCACGTATATAGATATGTACACTTGCATGTTGTTCTGCATTCATAAGTAAAATGTTAACGGCTATGATAACTCAGCTAAAATGCTGTAAACATTCAATTGATGCCTGGCTACGCGCGCTGAGTGCATCAAAAATTCCAATTCATCAAATCAGATCGCAGTGAATACCTACGAACTTTTTATTCATTCAAATCACAAACCAAGCAAAGCGTTGCAATTCGCTTCATAACGCTTTTTTAAGTAGAAAATAAAATTCGAATATTTCACATACATACTAGTTAGTACAGTGTTTTGTTTGTGCTATACATTACCATAATAAATATATTATGATTTAATATTTTTGCAACAAAAAATAAATGAAAAAAAAAACCAACAAAAACCCCAGGCAAAAAATTAGCATAATTATTTGAATTTGTATGGCAAGTGCGAACATTGAATAAATTTTAAGGAATTTTTTTTTTTTTTGCCAGCGCTTCAATGTAAACTGCAGAGCGAATAGTGACTGAAGAAGAAGCTACAAAGGTGGAGGGGGCGTAGCAGTGCGCTGTGCGCTGCCCAACTCGCGAATATACACAGGAAAGGAAGTCATAATTTTACGT
>NW_016173980.1:0-11387 GCF_001687245.7 Rhagoletis zephyria
AAAATTAATATACCCTTGTGCACAAGTGCGCTCGGGTATAAAAAAAACAGTAATTGTTTAATAAACCTTATTATTTGCAGTTAGGTATACAAAAAGAAAAGAAATTTGGTATTTTGTGTTCACAATTCATAGGAGCCTTAATTTTTTACTCAATTATATTTTTATCTAATGAATGCTAATAAACTTTGCAAGAGACCAGTTGACCCCGATTTTTGATTTTTTTGTTTGTATTAAATTTTTTAGTGCAAAGTGCAGAACATCTATTTTCCTGCTAATAAATGTTACACAATAAACACTAGTTAAAAAAAATTTTATGGTTCTCCCAAAACGAAACAAATTAAAGAAAAAAAAATGAATGTGATAAAGAGATTTCCACCAAAATTTTTTTTTTTTGTNTTTTTAGTGCAAAGTGCAGAACATCTATTTTCCTGCTAATAAATGTTACACAATAAACACTAGTTGAAAAAAATTTTATGGTTCTCCCAAAACGAAACAAATTAAAGAAAAAATTAATGTGATAAAGAGATTTCCACCAAAAATTTTTTTTTTTGTTTTTTTTGGTTTTTATAAAAATTTTGGGTATGCATGTTACTTTAGTATAAAAAGTACAAATTGAAAGTGGCTAAGAGTTCGCTTTTATTTTAAATAATATAACAAACGCTTTTATTAATAAAAAAAAGCAACGCAATCTCTTAGCCACTTGCAAATTGCACTTTACTGCACACCCTAAATGTATAAATAAACTAATTTTTTTTTCATTTTGAGGGCACTCCAACTAGTTTTTATTATATAAGAGTTATAAACTGGAACAGAAGAATCGATTTTCTTCTTCTAATGACACGAAAAATGTTTTATTGATTCTTTCCAATTTCGTTGTTTTTTATACGGATTTTGAAAAAAGTCAGGAATCTATGGATTTTTTGTCAGATGTGCTCTTTAAAAATTACTTATTTGAACCATGCGTACATATTAATGACCATTTCGGCCATTTTTCGCTAAATTGAGAGCTATAAAATGACGCAACTCGTCGTAGCCCATGTACATACATATGTAGTACTTGCCTTGAACAAATCTTAGACTTGCGTTCCATGAACGAAAATCCAAAAAGTAAGAACCCATATGCGTTTATCAAATTTTATGGTCATTAAATATTTTAAATTTCAGCATAAATTATACAAGAAAGGTAAAAATATGCATAGCTCAAAACATAATTACATTATTGCAATTTGGTTGGTGTATTGTACAATGTACATGTGTGTGCCTTAACGCTTAGTAAGCTTTTCTTAGCTTTTTTGTGCCTTGCGCAAGTAACAAGATGTTTACAAATGAATCCGACAGTTGAGAAATGTGTTAGCGGTGAAAATGCTTGGGGATGAAAGAAACATTTTTGCAGATTAATTTGTATACATACATACATATAATCGCTAAGTTATAGATTCGAACCACGTAAAAGACATGAATACAAAATTATGTTATAATAGAAATTTGATATATTGTGACTTGCATTTTTTTTACTGAGCTGAATGATAAGTTCGTAGGCCATTTTAGCCTAGTGGTTAGAGCACCGTACTAACCAGGAACCATGTAAGAGTTCTGGTTCTTGCAACACCCGAAAAAAGGCCTACCGTTGGACTTATTTCTACTATATTTCTCCTATTCTTTCGTAGGCGGCACACGTTGGCAGAGGAGCATAGACAACCCCAACTAGTTTGTAGCATTCGACTGGTGGTAACTATTTATTAACAATTTCCTTTGACTGTAACTAACTACTTTTGAAGGTTTCCTCTGCATTAGATGTCAACTAACTTGTAGCTAACTACTTTTGGACATAAATATCAATAAGAAAAACTAAATATTTTTTTGCGTTTTTTACTTTTTTATTTTATTAACCTTATTTTATTACATTTCATATTTGTTTATATATTCTGCTGTAGGTGGTCCGATATTCGAACCCCGTCAGACATAACTTCAAAATGATAATGTAAAATTTCGATTTTCCTTTTATTTGTCCTAAATACGAAAAAAAATCTGCGAAGTTCAGAAAAAAGTGTATTGAAAGTAATTTTTGTGTAGATATTTAAATAGAAACTTTTAAAGAAAACAAACTCCCAATAACGTCTGCACGACTCTTGCACGACTTTACAGCTAACTTTAAGTTAGTCTTGTCATAGCTAGTTAAAGGTTAGTTATTTATCGAACTCCCACAAAAAAACTAACTAGGAGTTGGTTATTTTAATCAATTGACAATTTTTTTCTGCAGGAAAACTGTTATCAAAAAAGTGATCGTCAAATATAGACAATTTTATTTTTACAACGCTTTTATCAACTTGCAATGTTGTATGTCCAGACCACCATACTATAAATATAGCAAAGGCATTTATGGCAAACCTAGTCTAGATATTAACCTCGTCGTAGGTATCATATCAAAGACATACAATTGGAAAAGCTCTAGAGATAGATGTCGCCTCGCCAAAAGAAGTTAAAAATATGCACGGGACGCCATTTCTTTAAATGAAATTGATTGCTGCTATATCTATGTATGTGCATATGTAGGCATATACTAAATGTGAGCAAACAACATTTTGCTTGCATAGTCTTCTGTTCTCTTTCACTGCAAGTTGAATTATTTTAATATCTATTGCAAATCTTTGTACAGACAAGACTACAAAGTAGAAAATAAATAAAATAAAATAAAAAACTTTTTAATATACAACGCTTTTATAAATGGACTAAAAAGTAGAAAATAATATTTCTCAGTCCCACAGAATTTTTTTTGATAACTTTTGATTTTGAAATATTAGCAAAAGTCATTATAAACAATTAATGACATTGAAAATGAAAAGCGTGGGGCGCATGTATCTTGTTATTTTTTAAAAGAATGTGGCATTTTTATATTACTAGGTGAATGTTTGTGGGGCATATAGCTAGAACTTTGATGGGTCACTCTTCGGTGAAACGTGTTAGGCGTCTTTTTAATTTAACCTTCCTTTATAAGTTGCCCCAATCGCCCCTTCCCAACCAAAATTCTGTATCCGGCACAAGTGTTGCCACAAATGGATTTTTTTCTACGGAAACTANTAGGCGTCTTTTTAATTTAACCTTCCTTTATAGGTTGCCCCAATCGCCCCTTCCCGACCAAAATTCTGTATCCGCCACAAGTGTTGCCACAAATGGATTTTGATCTACGGAAACTGGTAGGTTTTTCCATTTGGTATCAACTTACCAGATTGGATTTTGGTAGGTACCCCGACAATAATAGAAAATGTGNTAAGTTGCCCCAATCGCCCCTTCCCAACCAAAATTCTGTATCCGGCACAAGTGTTGCCACAAATGGATTTTTTTCTACGGAAACTAGTAGGTTTTTCCATTTGGTATCAACTTACCAGATTGGATTTTGGTAGGTTCTCCGACAATAATAGAAAATGTGTATCTCAAAACATGTAAATATGCCTGACTCGTAAGTATAAACGTATACCCTTATTATTACCAATATATGTACAATATGAACATCCAATCTATATCGTCACTAGACACGAAAATAGACGCATAAAAAAACTTTAGCGTCAAATACTCTTAACATNAGGTACCCCGACAATAATAGAAAATGTGTATCTCAAAACATGTAAATATGCCTGACTCGTAAGTATAAACGTATACCATTATTATTACCAATATATGTACAATATGACCATCCAATCTATATCGTCACTAGACACGAAAATAGACGCATAAAAAAACTTTAGCGTCAAATACTCTTAACACACTTCGCCGAAGTTTTTCATAAGCATATTTTTTCGCCGTCAAAACACTATCGCGCCTTTATTCGTGTGTAATGACGATATACTTTATGTGCCTACCAGTTAGTTTAATATAGCCGCAGTGATGGAATGCGGGGTTGGTGCTGGGGTCTTCATTGAGCAATATAACCTAAAATTATCCTTCCGCAAGACTATGCAAGCGTTTTCCAGGCCGAAACATTTGCTATTAAGGAGGCAGTAAGGTACATCAAAGACAATGTACCCGCGAGAACGCAAGTGAACATCCTCTCGGATAGCCAAGCGGCTATTCAGGCACTTTCCTTTAACTCTGTTAGATCTCAGCTAGTGGATGAATGTAGGAGAGAGCTGGCCTATCAATACGAAATTACACTAATATTGGTCCCGGGACATAGGGGCATCTACGGAAACGAGGCAGCGGACGAACTAGCAAGGAGCGGCTCCGCACTGGATGTGTCCCACGCGGTGGACATGGGTGCCTCGCTCAGGAAGATTAAGACAAAAATTACCGAAATTTATCATTCGAAGACCAGGCAGAGGTGGAACTGCACAGGATCCTACAGAATTGCCCGGCAGTTCCGGGTGTCTTACGACCCACTCAAAACCAAAGCTATCTTAGGAATGAGCAAACCAAACGCCTACAAACTTACTGCAGTGTTCAGAGGGCACTGGCCCGTTGGGGTACATGTCGAAAGGATAGGACTGCCCTTCAGTAGGTTCTGTCGCAGCTGCGATGACCCGGGCTCAAAAGAGACAGTCAAACACTTGCTGTGCGAGTGACCAGCCCTCGCAAAGATGAGGCTAAAGACACTCGGCAAGCCATTCCTGCCGAATATTTCAGAGTGCAGCTGCCTCTCTCTGTATGACGTACTGAAATTTATTAAAGCCGCCTAATGGCTGTAGGTTGCACGAGTTGTGGAATCAAAATGGCAAACTTGCTAATTGCTTGTCACCTGAGTGACAATCCACTTAAACCAACCAACCATAAAATTATTTATAGATTTTATAAACATGTTTCATCATATTTTGACGCTTTTAAATGGTTATTATCTGTTTCTAAGGAAAAGGCTGAGAGTATCAAAGCGGCCAGATACGACAACTTTTTTCACCTATGTATATAAAGGAGTAATTTTTCGATTTAATAAAGAAAACCGCTTACATTCTATTTATGTGAAATTCATGAGTTCGACGTTTTAAAACATACAGTTTTGCAATACATTTCTGCAAGTGCTTATCAATTAAAATATATAATACTAATAAATAGTTTATACATGTACTGCATAAATTGCGAATACATTGCCATTCATGGAAAATACCATCAGGATTTTGAACCAATGTATACCATGTGTATGCCAACTAGACTTGCATTGAAAGCTGGCCGACCGACCAGCAGATATAACAGAAAATTATGTTGCAATTGAAAACCACAAAATTAATTTATGCTTTCATATAATTTGTTCGTCTGCCCGGAATTGTAATGTTGGCTGGCTGGTTGGTTAGCTAATCAAAAATGGACAGCTGACGCCAAACCGCAACGAAAACATGCACAACGCATTCACAAACATATAAACATATGTATATATATTTTCTGAATAGTACATGACGTAAAAATTACACCCGAACCCAACGACATATTTACATACATATATAAAATGTAAAATTCGAAAGGGCCAATAACTGCATTTATATCTTGATATGGAAAAAAAAAACAAAATTGCTCACAAAAATGGTTTAAATCAGGAATGAAGTCAAGTGGGGTTAGGGATAAATAGTTTTCACAGCTTCATAAAATAAAGAGAATACATTTAATGTAACATTGCTGGAAATTGTTTAATAATAGTATGCCGACTTCTAATAGATTAATCTTGATAAACCATTCAGAAGAAGTCTAAGAAGTGGTGGTAAATATTGTTTTAATACTGGCAACATACTCCCTAAAAATTTAAAACTTAATTTAGGGGACCTAAGAGTATGGAATCGCCGCCATTTTGAAATCACCAATGGTCAATTTTTACTTAACTCGGTAGAGTTATTAAAAAAAAAACATAAATCTGAGTATAAAACAGGTAAAAGGCTAGGTAAGCTGGCAAGCCGCTGCGCGGCTTCGCAAAAACAATTAAGGTCCATAGCGTTACTAGGAGAAATGTTGAAGAACATCGCAGTCCTCTTGGCAAACTGGAACACCTTGTTATGTCCTACCTTGACGGCGGCTTCTAGATGAGGTAGAAAACCTACTCCCAGCAGACTAACCCGAAATCTGCTAAGAGCAGGACACTTACAGAGGATATGCTCCTCTGTCTCCTCTTTCTTTCTGCATCTTCTACAGATATTCTCATTGTTCAAAGCCTATTTAAAGCCGTGCTTAGTGCTGTTAGTACACCCATCGGCAGCTTAGCATCCTTCCTCTTGCAGGAAAGGAAAAACTACGTGAGCTTCATGTCATATGCACATAGTCCTCTACACATTGCGGCCTATCGATTTGGTGCACGGCTTTTGCGCCTTCCGCAACATAGACAGGTCGAACTCCTGTTAAATGACTTTGAGGGAAATTGGCGCCTCATCCATCGGCATGGTTTCCGACAAAGCGCCATGTCGGCCTCCTCCAGTGTGCGCCTGAACCCAGTACAGATGTGCGTCGCTATTAGTATGGAGCAAATCCAGAGTTATGCAATAGCTCCGCTGCCGAAATTGTGGACAATACCTCCGCCCAGAAAATGCAGCAGTAGCTTGGCAGCTTATAGGATTCGTTGACATATTCAATCCGTGCCAGTAAAGTTGACGCTTTATTACTGTGACTGTAAGACTGCACACAAACTGACCCGTAGCTCAAAGCCTGCTGGCAGTTTTATCTTTGGTTCTTTGCCGATAGGTCCGCCGGAAAGAGATGCAACAAGGTGTAAAATGATGCGGTTGGTATAGGCTTCTGTACCCCTACCATGCCCACCCTGTATAGCCTACAGACACGTTCTATTCTCTTAATAAATGTTTCCTTCTCCATTGCTGTCCACCAAACTAATAACCCATTGAGCAGTATGCATAGAATACCACAACAGCTTACTGTCGAAGAGTCCCCCATCCAGCTTAGCCTGTGACTAGTTCGGAGCCTTGTTTTTGCTGGTGAAGAGTACCAGATCTGTCTTTTCTGCATTTATACGAAGATGTATCACACTGGGTATGAACAAGTACTTTCCACTTCCTATGAGAGAAATATCATCCGCAAATTCAGTTAGTTCGCCAAGTCCTCGCGCCGGTACAAAATAAAATAAAATAAAATAAAATAAAATAAAATAAAATAAAATAAAATAAAATAAAATAAAATAAAATAAAATAAAATAAAATAAAATAAAATAAAATAAAATAAAATAAAATAAAATAAAACAAAATAAAATTAAATTAAATTAAATTAGGAAAAAAGCAACGATAATTTACAAGGCGAACTTAGCACTGTGCATAGGCAACTGGCTGAGTCAGTGGGATCGTCGGTTCGAATCCTACTGAAAGAAGTCTGATGAGGAAATGTGGTGATTTCCGAAATAGCTATCACTTCTACCATTTTTTCACATTATTGTTGCTTTTCCACAATAAGTATTTCATTATAAACGGCCTCAAGCTCATTAAAAATTGTTGAACATAATTGTTATAAGGTCATAAAATAACAAATAAAATTAAAAAAAATAAAAAAAAAATAAAATAAAAAATAAAATAAAAAATAAAATAAAATATATTTTTGTGGAGTTGAAGTATCATCCGATAGTTTCCCCCATCCTTACAATGTCTTTTCATACCCAGACATTTTTTAATTGCAAGTCTTCTTCTACTTACATAGTCGTATGTGGATACTAGAACTTCAAATTGCTTAAAAACTAACGAGCTATACATACATTTTTTATTATTATTTTTCTCGTTATTATATATGTTAAAGGTTTGAGGGTATTTCAACAATTTTAGGCATAGTTTCAATAATTGTGCCTCTAAACGAAGCCCAAATTCCGTCTAGTGCCTGGCTAGATTTGCGTAACTGAGAATTTCTCAACAGTGCGAAAACAGTTTTTGGCATGGAATTTCCTTCTAGAGATATTCTCTTCCGGCACGTAATAGATTTTCTTAACAATTTTCTCACCGAATATTATCTGGACAAGCACTTTCAAACAAAAATCAATCAGTTAGTCACTTCTGGCGGTAAACATATTCTATCAGCAACGGTTATCTCTGTAAATTCTGGATGGGCACTACCACGCAATATCTTGCCATTTGATATAACCTGTGAAGATGTTAGGTAGGTTTTCTCTAGTACGTTTACGTTGGCACAGTCAGGATAGTATCTGTCATGCGACAGTCTTAAAGGAGTAACCTTGTGGGGCACATGAGCCTGAATTGGCTCCAGAATAATAGTTTCCCTTTGAGACAATCACTTTTGGTGTTGGGAAAATTTCCTTAACAGAGATACTTTTTACCAGTGCATGGACTGGGTGTATCCTACAGAATCCCTCGAAAAGTTATCTCTCATATTGTTAGTTTTGGTTATACTAGGCTGTTTTGATCAAATTTGCTTATGTGAAAATAAAATACTTTCTTCACTATGCTGCCCAACGTTTCGCCAAACTTCTTGGCATCTTCTGTTGCGTTTTATTTGAAAATTAAACTATTGTAAGCTTAATATTTATGTAAACTTAAAATTTAGCAGTGTTCACACCATCACCATGTGGTGCATTTGTGAAACATATGTCTATGTCGGGCATTAAACGGAAGAAAGCAAATATTACCAGCGCCTGACCAGAAGCGAGATACACTGCCGGAACAAAATATTGGCACAGACAATTTTTCACAATATGTATATGCAACAATTTTTATTCTAATATTTTTCCGCCAATTTTGTATAAAAGTATGGTTACTTCTACAACAAAAAGCATAAAAATAAAATTTCTAAATTTTGTGCAGAACTGGTGAAAATTCAGTAAATTTTCAACTTTTTAATCTGCTGGTGTCTCCATTATATTTCTTTGTTTGTTATGTTTCTTTGTGTTACGAGTATGTTGGCTAGTCTTCCAGCTTATACTCCATGCTTCTGCTGCCTCAGCTGTTGTCTCTTCCATTTAAGCTTTCCATAAATTAGGCAAAATTTTCTTTATTCGACTTTAACCCCTTCATAATCGGCCTTCTTCCTTTGATTTGGTTCGTCTTTAGTGTTGTGCTACGCTCTCTACTCAGTTCATACACTGCCGTGCATACATACAATTTCACTCACAACAAAGTATTTAGTATATTAACATTTTTAGGGATCTCACAAGGCTATCAAAAAATTGAGTGCATGTGCGAAGTTAAAAAGTTACTGTGGCTGCTAATACCTCAAAAAATGTTTTGTATAGAACCCTGATTCCCAAAGTGGTCGAAGTGGATCCCCAGGAATCCAAAGGAGATTCTACGTTGGCGTGAGAAAAAATGGTGGTTCACAAGTTGTAAATGGGGGTCCACTAAAATGTATCTAGTTTCGATAGTAAGAACAAACAATGTAGGCAGACCATACACTGCTCAAAAAAGAGCGAGAAGGATTCAAAATTTCTCGGATATTTTTGACGGGCTGTATTGCGGTGAAAAATGGTCATATTAAGACTTTAAAAAAATCATATTGAAGCGCAAAGATTCCTGTTTTCAGGAGCTACGGTTCTCATGCAATCCTAACAGATATTTCAAACAAATTTTGCATTTTATTTTGTTTTTATGGTCCACGAGCTTTAAAAAAAATCACTTCGGCCAGGATATGGATCATATAGCCGGTTTTTATCTTTCGTTTTTTAAAACCAGCCTTGATTATTTGACAAGTGTATTTCAAGCCAGACTTCGCAAACATTCCCTCCTTAGGACTAAAATTCCACCTTCCTCCTCACTACAACTTCTTCTTTGTGAGTTAAAAAGAAAGAGCGCTCTTCAATTTAATTTATATTTAATAAAACTCAGATTTTTCATACCAGTATTTACCCCACGCTCCCATGCCACTCAAAATATTATTACTCATGAATGAACGTTCTGGCTCTTTTGCTCATCTAGCTTTCATCACTCAGTAGTTTTAATCGTTGATAAACTCATTAAAGCAACAGGGAGCGCTTATAAAGCACTTATTTTTTTATGTTTCAAATTTGATGCGCCGCGGTTTGTTGTTTCAAGTTTTGTGTTTTCAAAATGTTTTTAGCATCAGTTTATGTTTATGCTATCAGTACCAATAAACTTATTTACAAATACTCCTCGGTCAAATTCATAAGTGATTGGCTCATGGGAGGAGTTTAAAGTGAAGAGGATATAAACAGCGTTAGCCTTCTGACCAAGGGCGTAGCCAGGTAGGGGCAGGGGCTGCTGCCCCCCTCTACAGCTACATAACGAAGGAAATTTTTCAGACATTTAGAAATAAAAAAATACACAACTGTATGCGTAATCGAATTCGTAACTATGCTCTCACTTTCCACATAAGCTTGCGGTTTTCATCGTTGATACAATGAAGCACGCACAGCATTAAGCATTGAATTGGTACGGAATTGAATTAAAAACCCCACCATTGTGCGATGAACGGAAAGATGTGTCTGATAAACCTTTTTTTCGCGAATCAGCGACACGCAATAATTATGCTCCTAATATACCACGTTTGTGTGAAACAAGAGGGTAGGAAAGATATAAGGCTACCAGAAAATTTTCCTGAAGTTATGGAAGAATTAGGAAAGTTTTAAATTCAGGGAAACTTTTTCACAAGAAAGTATGCATATCAATTGTATGCTGCTATAAAAATTCAACGTTGAACCTACAGCACACATTTTACAAATGAGGACACTAACTAGATCACATCGCCGCTGGTCAGCATATTTAAAATATTTTGGAATGATCGCAAGAATGCAGAAGGGGTAACTACGGAGTAATTTAAAAAAATCTCGTTTGATTACAGCCGATGTAGGAGTAGAAATTTCTCTACCACGTTTGGTAGGTAAACAAAAAAAAAAACAGAAGTAACCCTCATCGGTCAATGAAAATGAGAACTGGTCTATAGTAAAACTAACGGCATCTTTACAACTACTCTTTTCCAATGAAAATACTCCAGCTTTTTCGCTGTCTAGATTGCACCCATTGTACTCAATTAAAGCTCTACCCAGCATTGGAGCGGTCGACGGTTAACCGCTGTCAAAATTAAAATTCACAAAGGCATATGGAATGCTCCATACTTGTGGCGGCAGCGTTTTTACCACCCGCGGTTTTTGGATTGATTTAAATTTATTTATATTTTTACCGCCCAGCGGGGAGGGTACAATTTTTATTGAGTGTTGATTGTAGGAGTTTTTATTATTTTCACAAGTTTGCCAATGTTTTCATCCATTTTCTCTTCCATACATACATACATGCACGTACCCTATAAAAAAAAATATTTAATTTTAATGAAAACTTTCAAATCAAAATGACAACTGATGGAAGCCGTCGTGCGCCGCAATTATGTCTATTCTGACGGATTTCACTGCGGCAGCTGTTCACTTACCGCCAACCGCTTAACCATCGTCCGCTGTAATTCTGGATATAGAACTTAACTATTCCAGTGAAAAGGTGCAAAAGATCGCGAAGCATTTTCAACAGACTTAT